>NW_004524800.1:3960957-3963572 GCF_000260255.1 Octodon degus | reverse complement strand
TGTTTAATTGTTTGCCCTATTTGGTGGGTTCTTTCCATTCTCATTCATGGGGCTGTGATCAATTTGCTGTCTCTCTAGAACATCATTTAGTAGTCTGTGTAGGCTTGGCTTTGTCATCATGAAATTTTTTAGTTGTTCTTTGTCACAGAAGTATTTCACTTCTCCATTATACTTGAAAGAGAGTTTTGTAGAGTATATCAGTCTGGGTAGGAATTTGTTTTCTTGCAAGACTTGAAGTACTTTGCTCCATGTTCTTCTTGACTTGATGGTTTGTGAAGAGAAATCTGCTGTTATTCTGATTGGTTTTCCTTTAAATGTGATCTGTTTCTTTTCTTTAGTGGCTTTTAGCATACTGTTCCTGTGCTGAATTTCTGGCATCTTGATTATTATGTGTCTGGATGTGGTTTTCATTGGGTTGATGTTATTTGGAGTTCTATATGCTTAGATTACATGAATGTCAGATTGTTGCCCCATATTTGGGAAGTTTTCTGCTATTACTTCTGCCCATATTCTTTTTATATCATTTGTATTGACTCATTCCTTCTCATTGATGCCTATTAGTGTCACATTGTTCATCTTTGCATCATCTTGCAGGTATTGAATTATTTTTTCCTGCATCCTAGTTGTTTCTAAGAGATCTTTTCTTACTTTTTCACTAGCTGCAATGGTGTCTTTAAGGTCAGAAAGTGTATTTTTTAAATGCAAATGGTTTTGCCAGCTTTTGATTGAGGTTTAAATTTCCTGTATATCATTTTGAATATGTTTCATACATTCTATTTCTTGCCTATATTACTTATTCAGGGGTTTCATCATTTTTATATTCTGCTCTATTTTTTTTGAAAAAATACAAAATTTCATTAAACAAAGTAATAGGAATTCTAAGGCAATACATCTCAATTATAACCATCAATTTTAAATGGACTAAATTTATCAATTAAAAGAAATAGACTGCATGACGATATCTTCAAATCAGTTGTTTAGGTTAACAGATATACACCTGCAAAATTGGTAAAAAAAAATAAAAAGCCAAACAAAAATCAACAAAACAACAAAACGAAAGGTATAAGAAATTAGAAAGAAAAATAAGATTTTTTAAAAGTATTAACTGCTCCTTTCAATATACCAGCATAAGTCAGCATTACAGTTATCCAAACTGTCCTGCATAGGTACATAAATATCTCTTTCTGTTCTTTCTTTCATCCTTTTCTTAATCTCAGTTTTTCTTTCCCATTGAACAAATTCTTTTCCTCTCACAGTTTTCTATTGTACTTTTCAGATTTTCTTTACTCTTTCAGGTTTTCACACTAGTGAGAAAATACAATGTTTGCACATGAGGGTCTGATTTATTTTACTTACCCATATAGTCTCTATTTGCCTCCATATATCTATAAAATCCTCAAATTTATCTTTTTTATAGCTGGAGGCTCTGTTTCTAATAATAGCTCAGATGCTCCTAGTCCACTGTTCATGCTCTAATAACAGTTTGTCTGCTGCTCAATGTTCACTTAAATTCCCTCAGATATATTTAGAGCAAAGAGCCTTTTTTCATGTAATGAGGACTTAGTCTGGTAAACTGCCTTAAGTTTTTAGCTAGAGTCACTTAAAAATTTCCAAGAGACAAGGCACCACATGTGTTGTTTACAGGTAATTTTATGCTCATCCAAGGGATACACTGATAATTCTTTGTATGTCAGACAGATATATTAGCTCCTGAAATTAGTCAGCTGTGGTGGTGGTGAGGATGGCAAAAGAGGAGGAGTTGACTAAGGGTACTACAGACTAATGAAACGGAATTAGGACAGTTTCACCATTTTCTGGTTCTGTAAGATAGACATCATAGTGAGAAGCAGTCCCACCATGAGTCTAAGTTGGTTTCCATGTTTCTTTCTAGATATACAGGAGATTTATTTGTATTGATCTCACCTAAGCAGTGATAGTCTACGTTGATCTACTTCACCCAAAATATATTTCCTTCTCTTTTAGCTCTGTCGGACACAGAGATCTTGGCTCAATCAATTATTTTTACTTTTGCTGGCTATGAGACAACCAGTAGTGCTCTTTCTTTTATTATGCATCTGTTGGCCACCCATCCTGAGGCACAGAAGAAACTACAGCAGGAGACTGATAAAACTTTGCCCAATAAGGTGAGTGGCTAGTATATATAAGGAGAGGAAAGAAGTACTTAATAAGAAATCCTCCTTATCACTTGCAATAAGATGTTTTATACACAGAGTCCATGTTGATTTATTCACCAGCACTATATATTTACAAGTAGGAAGCATCCAAAGTTAGAACCAAGGGGTGAAATATAGGAGTTTTATGCTGTTTGAAGAAAAGGAAGAGCTTTGTAATATATAGTGCTGGTCCTGGCATATGAATTGTTTATTACCACAATAATACTAACACTTTCATGTTGCATAACAATAAGCTTTTATTGTTCAAGTGTTTAGATAGAGATTTCTGGTGGTATTGCTGTATGTCCATGGACTGGCTGTTGGCTGATCAAGATTGACTTTGGCTGAGGTGGGCAGGCTGACTCAGCTATGTCTATTCATCCTCAAACTCCAGTTATGTAGCTAGAGATAGGAGGCCAGGGCATGATCTAATTTTCTGGC
>NW_004524800.1:3958287-3959852 GCF_000260255.1 Octodon degus | reverse complement strand
ACGTGGGATTGAACTCAGGACCTTAAACTTGCCAGGCAGGTGCTTATTCTACTGAGCTATTTTCCTGGCCCACTTCTACAATATTAAAAGCTCCATAATGAATACTTTCTGATTTATTTCTAAATATTTCATTGCCACAGAGATAGATTTAAAAACTTTTATATATAAATTACTCTAAAGATGTTAATACAGCATACAAACATCTTCTAACATGTTTCAATTTGCTATAATGCCTGCAAAATATTTGTTGCCACTTACCTACAATGCAATTGTCGAACTCTATTAAATATGAATATTTCTGTGGCACATTTTCATTTTGTTTCTGAATTTTTTTGATATTTTTGATCACATTTCTGAGCTTTAAAGGCTAATGAAACTTGCATGATATAAATCTTGATTGTATTTGAATTTCTTCTTCATAATGGGAACTTCAGATCTCAGGCATCCATCTCTGGTGTTTCGGCCCATTTTTCTGAACTTGTGCTGATTTCTCTGAGATCTGCACAGCAGCCACTAAAGTGGTCTCTCATTTAACAGAACCTAGTTTTTCTGCTAAAGTCAGATTTTGAACCCAATCCACAAAATAAGTTTTTGATATTTAAGCTTCATGTTCTTGTGGTTATGCTTAGCAGTGTAATAATGCCACTGGCTGTCAGGAAATTAATTGGAAAAATGAAAAGGAAATTTAAAAAGGAAAACATAAAATCCTATATGAGAAACTGGGGAGCTCTTTAATTCACCTTTGTCTAACCACCTGTCAGATAGACATGAATTGTTACAATCCAGTCTGTGTTAGACAGCATAGCCCTTTGCAAATTTGCTGTCAATACACATGTATACTCTTTAGTCACGTACCCTGGGTATTACTCTGACAAGATATTCTCAGTTCATGTCTGTCCATGTGTTTGAAGTACCCTCAGAAAAGTATGTTTAAAATAATTAAATGGTTCCTAGTGTTTTATGATAAGATCCAAACTTCATGCCACAGTGGCTAAAGCCTTTCCTATTTGGTTCCTTTCCATTCAGCCTAAATTCACACTATTGTGCTACTCCCTCCCTTATCTGCTACACTTCAGTTGTGCTGAATTTAATTGCCTATACCACTCCTACCTTCACCATCTACAGCTCAACAGCAGTAATCAACAGCTGCTATCTACTCATGAGAGTCCTAGTTAACTAGGGCGTAACAGTGGTTATGTTCATTAGCTCTTCACCACCAGTCCCATCCCAGCAGCTCAGCCACCAACAATAATCTCTGCCCATGAGGCCACAAGGTGATTTATTTACACTTGCTCCTACTTGTATCACTCATTGACTTAGTACTGTTGATTTTCCTTGGTATTTCATTAAACATATAATATGTCAGTTCATTTTTTCCTAATTATCTTATGTTGTTCTAGGTCTGCCCAGTACTATCTCTCCCCTAGAATACTGCATCATCTCCTGACTAGGAATCCTGCTTGCATGTAAGCCTGCCTCCAATCCACCCAATATATGCTGCTAAAAGTGATTTTTCTAAATCTGTACGTGAGCATATTCATTACGATCTTTACTATATATATATA
>NW_004524800.1:3956289-3958187 GCF_000260255.1 Octodon degus | reverse complement strand
CAGTATTTGTTGTAATACATAGTGTTATCTTCCAACCAGTTATACATGTTACCAGATATATGCATGTAGGTTCCATAATTTTTCCCTATTTGAATTACTTTCTCTGTTTGGCGGTTCCTATCTGTTGTTCTTGAAGTTATGATCACTTCTGTCTCTTTCTAGAATATCTGTCAGTACTATTTGTAGGGCTGGATTGGTGGTCATGAATTTCTTCAATTGTTTTTTGTCATGGAAGGATCTTATTTCACCATTTAATTTGATAGTTAGTTGGGACCTTTAGGTTAGGTTAGAAATAGGGAGTTAGTTGCTTTAAGAAATAGGAAAATAATCTCACAAAGGACATAAGAGATTTATACAGTGAAAATTACAGTACTTTGAGAAAAGAGATTGAAGAAGACTTAAGAAAATATAAAAATATCCCATGCTCCTGGATAGGAAGAACCAACATTGTGAAAATGGCCATACTCCCAAAATGTTTATATAGATTCAACACAATTCTGATTAAAATACCATTTGTGCACCTCACAGAGATAGGGAAAATTTTCCTTAAATTCATAATCACTAGCCTGAAATTATACTATAAAGCTACCATGATAAAGTCAGCATGATACTGGCATAGAGGCAGACCCAAGGATCAGTGGAACAGATTAGAAGATGTAGACACAAATGCAAACATACTCAGCCACCTTATATTTGATAAAGGGGTCTAACATGCTCACTGGAAGAAAGATAGCCTCTTTAATAAATGGTGCTGGACAACATGGCTTTCCACATGCAGAAGGCTAACACTAGACCAGTGCCTATCATTATGCACAAATATGTGGTCAAAATGGATCAAAGATTTAAATATTGAAACAGAAACACTAAATCTTGTGGAGGAATATGTAAGTAGAAATCTTAAACTCATAGGGGTAGGTAGAGGGTTTATGAAAAAAAAATCAAACTGCATGGGACATACATCAAATAATCAACAATTGGGATCTTATATTTTCAAAAAGTTTCTGCACTTCAAAGCTAATCTCCAACAGAGTAAAAAGAAAACCCACAGACTGGGCAAAAATTATAGCAGACTGTCCCTCAGACAAAGGCCTTCTATCTAGAACATACAAAGAATTTAAAAAATCAGGCTCCCCAAATGCAAAGACTCAATCCAAAAATGGTCATCTGAGATGAATATGCACTTCTCAGAGGAAGAAATACAAAGAAATACAAAGGGCAAGTATGAAAAATAGTTCAAAATCATTAGTCATTAGAGAAATATCAATTAAAACAACACTGAGATTCATTTAACCCTAGAAAGAAAGGCTATCAAGAAGTCAGTCAACAAACAAACAAACAAACAAAAAAAAGAAGTCAGTCAATAACAAATGCTGGAGAGGCTGTGGAAAGAAAGGAACCCTTTTCCACTGTTGGTGAGAGTGTAGACTGGTACAAGCTCTATGGAAATCAGTGTGGAGATTCCTTCAAAAGCTAGGATTGGAGGTCCTATTCAAGCCAACTATTTCCCTCCTGGATATTTAAAAAAATTTTTTTATTCTTTTTCCTCCTGGATATTTTTTCAGAGGAACTGAAAACCTCATACCACAGTGATATATGTGCACCCATGTTATAATAGTGCAATTTGTCATAGATACATCCTGGAAACAATCTAGATGCCCATCAACTGACGAATGGATGAAGATGTGGTATTTTTACACAATGGAGTATTATTCAGCTATAAAATAGGATAAATTTGAGTCTTTTGTCAATAAATGGGTGCAACTAGAGAACAAACTTTTTTTTTCAAAGTTTTATTGATAATCAGATAGCAATGAGACAGTTTCAAATCAAATCGGAAGTACAGTTTCAACAAATAATACACTGCATATATTCTTCTTAGTGGTTAATTGCTGTACAAG
>NW_004524800.1:3942287-3943414 GCF_000260255.1 Octodon degus | reverse complement strand
GCCGGCGCAGGGTAGCAGGAAGCTCTCCACACACTCACCGGACCTGGGCTAGGACTGGGTCTGTAATTTTTTATTTCTTTACAAGACAGTTGTCTGTTCATTTCAGATGTCCAAATTTTGGCTTACGTCTTTAAATTTTTTTTCAGTACTGGAGATCGAACACAGGACCTTGAGATTTCCAGGCAGGTGCTTATGTCACTAAGCTATATCCACAGCTAAATTTTGGGTTGATCTGATATTTTGAGTTCTTTATATAGTCCGGATATTAGTCCTTTTCCTGAGCAATACCTGGAGAAATTCTTTCCCACTCTATGGGCTATCTCTTTATTCTGTTGGTGGTTTCTTTGCTATACAAGAGCTTTTTTATAAGGTGAGTTTTCAGTCATTCTTCCTTTGTGGTATTTTCTATGCAACTGGAGTTCTGTTCATAAAGTCTTTCCCCACACATAGGTTTTTGAAGAATTCTATTTATTCTATTTTCTTGAAGATTTACTGATTTGCTTTAATGCAAAATGAAATAAATGGGTCTAATTTTAGTCAAGATCAGGGAATATCTTTCAATTTTCTGATAACCTCTTTAATCTTCCTTTAACATGTACAAAGTGACTTTTCCTAGAACAACTTATCAAGGACAACTTATTAAACCAAATTCAGGGGCACAGCTAGATACAAAGTCAACACTAGAAAATCTATAGTCTTCCTGTACACAAATAAAATCACTGAGAGAAAATTAAGGAAACAACATCTTTCATAATAACATCTTTCAGTGAAAGCATTTAGCACTTTGTGGGTATGTTTGAAGTTGTTTTTACATCTTCTACTCTGTTTCACTGATCCTTATGTCTATTTTTTTAACCAGTAACATGCTGTTTTTATAACAGTAGCTTTATAATATGATTTCACATCAGGGATTGTGATCTGCTGTGCCTTGCCTGTATTGCCCAGAATTGCATTTGCTATTCTGAGTTTCTTCTGGTTCCAAATGAATTTTAGGACTGTTTTTTTTTCCACGTATTTTTAGGTAGGGTTGCACTCTCAGGTCCAGGCTAGCCTTAAACTCACAGCATATTCCTGCCTCATCTTCCTGAGTGCTAGAATTATAGGTATGTGCCATCATAGCCAGCTGT
>NW_004524800.1:3938605-3942097 GCF_000260255.1 Octodon degus | reverse complement strand
CCTGATGCTTTGCTAAGCTTGTTCTAAGTAGGTGCTTTAGACCACTGAGCCATCTCTCCAGCCCCTAGCTGTCTCTAATTCTGTGAGGTATATTGTTTATTTTATTTTATTTTATTTATTTATTTATTTATTTTTGTGGTACTGGGGATTGAACTCAGGACCCTGTGCTTGCCAGGCAAGAGCTTATTCTACTGAGCTATCTCCCCAGCTCCTGTTGATGTTTTAGTTGGAATTGAATTAAATCTCTAACAATTTTGTGAATATGGCTATTTTCACTATTTTGGTTCTTTCTTCCCAAGAGCAGGGGATATCTTTCAATTTTCTGATGAACTCTTTAATCCCCTTTTGCAGAATATTTTAGTTGCCAATGTAAATTATTTTTACTTCCTTCATTACTTTTATTCCTAAGTATTTCATTCTTTGGATGTTATTGTGAAAAATGTTGTTTCCTTAATTTTTCTCTCAGTGATTTTATTCGTGTACAGGAAGGATATAGATTTTTGAGTGTTGACTTTGTATCCAGCTATGCCCTTGAACTTCGTTATTAAATCTAAAAGTGTTTTGGTGGTGTATTTGTGGTCTTCTATGTAGAGCATCTTGTTATATGGAAATAGTGATATTTTAACTATTTTATTTCTTATCATTATTCCTTTTATATCTTTCTCTTGTCTAGTTGCTCCTGGCTAACGTTTCCACAACTATATTGAATAAAAGTGGTGATAGTGGATATTCTTGTCTTGTTCAATATTTCCATGAGAAAAGTTTCAGTTTTTGAACATTTAGTAGGATGTTGGCTGTTGATTTGTCATAGAAGACTTTATCCAACTGAGATAATGATCATTTATTCCAATTTTCTGTAGGGGTTTTTGGTCATGAAAGAATGATATACTTTCTCCAATGCTTTTTCTGCATCTGTTGAGATGATCACATGTTCTTTTCCCTTGGCTGTGTCAATATGGTATATACATTTATTGAACCACTTCTGCATCCCTGGGATGAATCCTACTTGTTCATAGTATAAAATGTTCCTCATGATTTTCTGCATTCTTTTGACATATCTTACTGAGGAATTTTGCATCCCTGTATTACGGATATTTGACTGTAGTTCTCCTTTT
This sequence comes from Octodon degus, assembly GCF_000260255.1. Taxonomy (NCBI): domain Eukaryota; kingdom Metazoa; phylum Chordata; class Mammalia; order Rodentia; family Octodontidae; genus Octodon; species Octodon degus. The sequence continues at coordinate 3,940,982 of NW_004524800.1, read as the reverse complement.
GGCTGGATACTTCTCTGGTTTTGGTTTCAGGATAATGCTTGCTTCCAAAAATGAGTTTGGTGTATTGCATCCCTTTCAATTTCACTAAAGAGTTCTCTAAATTTCTTGTAGACTTTAGCAGTGAATCCATCAGGACCTGACTTATTCTTTGTTGATAGATTTCTAAGCACATCTTGAATTTCAAATAATTTTTATATCTTCTTGATTAAGCTTTGGTAATTCATATGTATTTAGGAATTTCTCTATTTCTTCTGTATTTTCCATCTTATTAGAATACAAGTTCTCAAGTAGGTATCAATGATATTATGGATTTCTGAAGAATTTGCTGGATTTTTTCCCTCTCGTTCTTACTTGCGTGGATTTCAGTCTTTTTTAAAACCGTTTTTGATAAGGTCAACTAAGAGTTAATCGATTTTATTTACTCTTTCTAAGAAACAACTCTGAGTCACTGGTTCTTTGTATTTTCTTTTTAAAAAATAATTTTATTGAGAAACAAACAGCAATGAGACAGTTTAAAAACTGATTAGTAGGACAGTTTCAATAATTAATACATTGTATATTGTTGTCTCCTTAGTGGTTATTCATAGTACAAGATGTGGACATGATATCCTGTCCACAAACACTATTAGAACAAATCTTTCTATTCATTGAATTAAGAGAAAGTAGCTGTATTGTTTTCTAAGTTTCAATTGCATTAATTTCTGCTCTAATCTTCATAATTTTCCCCCTTAGCTGAGCTTTTTTTTCCCCCATAATTTTATTGAGAGACAAATAGCAATGAGACAGTTTCAAATCAAATTGGTAGGACAGTTTCAATAATTAACACATTGCATACTCTCTTCTTAGTAATTATTTGCTGTACAAGATGCAGACATGATATCCTATTTACAAACACTATTACAACAAATTCCTCTATTCATTAAGAGAGTGTAACTTTATAGCTATCCTAACCACTTTTTTGAATGAGGCCCAAAAAACCTTGTTTTAATTAAAATCCATTGTTCATCTTGTATTGTAAATAACAAAGACAGTAAATAACAAAACCATTCATATATATGGTTTTGAAAAGATTCTAATTCTTTACAGAATAAACCACGTACATCTTTATATTGAAATATAGCTTTCCTACTAGAAGGATGCTTCTCATTTCAAAAATATGAATAAGCTAGTGTTTTGAAAAATACTACTGATTGTTTTTACACACACACACACACACACACACACACACAGCACTATATTACAGTGTGTGTAGATCTTTACTATTTTAACTTAATTTTGAAATTAAAAGTTTATTCATTTAAAATTTAGGTATTTGGGGCTTTCTGATATAACTAATCAATTAGTGATAGAACAAGGGACTGCTGTAATGTTTATTCAATATCTATTTTTAGTACCATATTAGTAACCTTTAGCCAGCAGATGGTTTAAAGACTGTATGAAAAATGAAAAGCTAATGTTCCTTCTACAAATGTGATCTTAGAAAAAGGACCTGTAACTAATAAAATGTTAAAAACTGATTTTTTAGCATCTCCAAGATTGTTTTATTTTATTGAGAAACAGCAGGGAGACCATTTCAAAACCGATTCGTAGGACAGTTTCAATATTTAATACATTGTATATTGTTGTGTTAGTGGTTATTCACTGAACAAGGTGCACACATAATATCTTGTCCACAAACACTAAAAAAACCATAAAGAGCACAGCTTCCCTGACAAAGGGAAGGATTTTTTTTTTGTGAAACCAGAGATTGAACTCAGACCCTTGCGCTTGCCATGGAAGTGCTTATTACACTGAGCCATCTCCCCAGTCCCCAAGATTTTGTATAGTTTTGTTGTCTTTGTGCCCGTTCTGTGTACAAACTTTCCATTTTTATTAGTTTCAGAATTTCCTTATACCTCCTTCAGTCTTAGGCTATTTGCTGGATGGAAAATTCTAGATTGGTATTTTCTTTCTGTTAATCCTAACCATTTTGAATACACAGATACAAAATGGACATTCATCTGTATCCCCTTTTTTGTTTAGTCTGATCATTTGAATATTATAGGTATGTTAACTCAGCAAAATATTCCAAAAGAGTCCATTAGTCCATAATAGTATTGGGTCTTCCTCTTGACTGGAAAAGTCAAAAATTATTGATCTGAGTCCCCTACAGCTCAACATAACAGCATGGCTTTACTTCTTATACTTCATTTTTATACTTTTCTGTTGGATGGTTAACACCAAGGTAAAGGAGGACCTATGCAACAAGAGTTGTAGCTTTTGGGTCTGAGAAGGTCAGGTAAATCCCCTCAGGATTTATCCTGAGATCCTGTACCTCAGATTGTAGATCCTTTGTCAGTGTCAGCCATGTGGATGAGTCACAGCCATTGCTTGGCCA
>NW_004524800.1:3931866-3938505 GCF_000260255.1 Octodon degus | reverse complement strand
TTCCTCTTTGGCCTCATAATCTTCTTGATCAGAAAATTTGGGACACTACCGAGGTACATGACGTTACAGTACAAGTTCTCATATGTCCTGAGTCTTCATTGACCTTAGAAGGCTAGGACCAAAATGTTGGCTTTCCTTGTATCCCTCCTTTTTCTCTAATTTTGGTCTGCAAACTTAGAGAACAAACTATTAAGTGAATTAAATCAGACTCACATGTGCAAATATTATATTGTCTTCTTAGTGTGAAAACCTGAAAGAGAAAAATGGAATCTGAATGGTACATTTGATACTGGAAAAAGGGAATGAACTTATCCAGAAGGAAAGAGTTACTGAGTTGAGGAGAAGGAAAGGAGTGGGAGTAGGGGAAAGAGATTTAGCTGTGTATGTAAGCTGAATGGTTTGGACAACTGCGCTGTGCATTTCTGCTGGTCGATGGAAAGGAGCAGTTAATGCTTTAATTTGTCTCATCTCCTTTTTTCAATTGTTTCTCCTTTTTGTCTTCTTAATTTCTTATTTTTTTGGTTTTTCTCTTTCTTCTAATTTTACATGCATATATCTGGTAACATGAATAACTGGTTGGAAGATAACACTGTATTACAACAAATACTGTGAAGTTCATATTACTTTGTTAAGTGAGATTCTGTATCGCTTGTATTTTTTTTCTGTTTTACTTCTAATTTGTTCTCACTTTAAAAAAACAAAAATTTAGAAACAAAAACAGGAAAGAACCACCTCTGCGATGGTCTGGGGGCTACAAGTGGCAAGAGCTGACAAGTGGTGTTTGAATACCTTTTGCTTTGCAAGCAACAGTGCTTATTATAGTTCTTATTATAGTTCCTCTTTGTGCAGGCTTTCATGCTGACTCAAGTTCAAGTTAGCAAACAGAACCCAAACCCCTAGCAACAAGTGCAATATCCACTCAGTCAAGTCTTAACACTCAGGGGTAGGAAACTTGTCCTTGCCCTATAAACTAGGACTGCAGCCTGAGCTCAGGAGCCCCCACTGCTTTCTTTTTAAAAGTAATTTTATTGGTTCACTTTTGACATATTTGATCACATGATAAGAGCTTTTTATTTGTACAATAATACATTTAAATTTTTCTCATCCCCTCCATTTCCTTCAATACTTGGGTTTTGTATTATGTCTTCTGACTCTTCTTCCTCTTTCTAACTTGGAGAGACAGATAAGCTCAGGGAAAGTTTTGAGGGTGAAATGGAGACCCAAGATCCACTCGGTGCAACATCTTCCTCTTTAAACCCTGGTAGCATTTTTTCTGTGACACTTTTCTGTTTATTCACAGTTTGTTACAAATGGGTCTAATCTACCATGTTGCTCTAGAAATGCCTTCAAGTCAGAGTTTGTGTCTAAATCATCTTTTTTATGTAGTCACAAAATTTAGAACAATGTTCTACATGTTCATGTTCAAATATTTGTCAAATGAATATACTCTGTCCCTGAAGTACAGTATAACTATAATATTCATTTTAATTTTTTCATTAGGTTTGTTTTGTGTGACTGAAAGTGTTACAGATATGGTATGGAGTAGTACTGAGAAAGTGTAGGGTAACTGATTAAGTGTGTGGTATAGAGATGACAGCAAGGGAGGAAACAGTGAAATTAATGTATTGTTAGCTGGCATCTGGCCTAAATCTAAGGTTGTGCTAGGCACAGCACTACAAAAATAGACTGGTTAAAAACAAAATGAAACAAAATAAACAAATAGACTGGTTGAAATGACAACTGCTTAAGTGATTCTAGGGACAGTCAGTATACGAAGAAACATGCCCAAGTGATTAAAGTAAACATAAACCCAGGTATTTTATTATTAGCATAGTATAAGTGTGTTTGCCAGTACATCTCATTGTTGCAATTGATTTAAAAAAATTATTGGTACATATTTGTCATGCACAGGGCTCATATTCATCATAGGTAATTTGCATCTGTACATAATACATCTTCATTCTTGATTTTTTCCATTCTCCTTCCCTCCCTCATCTCTCTTTCCCTCCTCACTTTGTTTTCAATCCCTGTTCCCTTTTCTCTCTCCCCACTCCCTTGATCCCCTTCCCATTTCAAAATATTCTTCCTACTGCTCAATATCTATCCTTCATTTTGTTGAGCTGTTTTTGTAACAGTGACAAATTGCTTCAATTTTCACTTTAGGAGGCTTCTAAGCACTCATTACAAATTTAATGACTGTTTATTTTAACACTGTATCAGAATAGTAAGCACCTTCTGGGTATAGACAGGAAGTTTTCTGAGATGATGCAAATTTCCATATCTTGATCTTTATGGTGGTTATTTGTATGTTTATTTACATCTCTAATGAAAAAGGAAAAAGAGTGCTCATGTCAGACCTTCTATACTTTACCTCTGAAATATTTCCTCCAGGTATATAGTTGATTAAAAATAATGAGAAAAGGGTGGGTGGTAGAGAAAATGCAAATTATCTTATTAGGTGATATATATATATATATACATACATATATCTGTATATATATCTGTATATATCTGTATATATATATATATCTGTACTATATATGAAACATGTTTTTGCATGGTGAACATTTTATACAGTGCATCAGTCACTATATGCATGGTGTCATTAAGCTAGGAAATTGGGAGCAGGTAAATAATATCAGGAAATAATGACTACTAGTACTACATGCAATAATCTGTTTTCCCAGAATAAGCTGCTACAAATGTATTCTGTTAGGAATTAATATAGTATTTTAAATATTATCCATAAAAATGACTTATGAGATTGAATCAATTAATTTAATGGAATGTCACAGTCATCATTCTAAACTCATTTGTATTGCAATCAGTAGAATGGGATCACTCTTCCAAATAAGAAAATTAATGTGAATGTAAAGATTTTCTACTATTTAATTTTAATAATTATAAATCACCAGTTGTGATATGTATTTTTTATGCTTATGCCTGTAAGTGAATCCCATATGAGAAAAATAGAAGTAGGGAAAGGCACATTAAGACTTGCAAATGATTTCTCTCAGATAGTTTTAAGGCTGTATGTTTCCACAATGAAATGACTAGAATCAAGGCATGGTCCCAAATTAGGGTCCAGTAAGTTATGAGCAAGAGAAAGCTTGTGGTGTGGAATTTATTGCTTGAGCTGTATCAGAAAAACCTTGTTTTTCTCTAAAATCTTTGTCAAGGTTTGAGTTTCCAATGGATGTCTTGGAAGATCTTGAAATGTTAATTATTTTAGGAAAGAATTAAAAAGATTGAGTTGAATATTGTTGGCTCTGTTGTCTCTGGAAATTAGCCATTCAACAAGCTTAGAAAATTTACTACCAGACATGCATCCTTGCTGGTTACAAGTTGCATTTAGCAAATTTTGTAGCCCCTCTTTGTGCCAGGTTTCTTATTTGTAAGAGTATCTACATCATAGTATTGTTACAATGATTAAATATGTAAATTGCCTTTACATTCAAGGCATCATTGATTCATCATATAATCAAATCTCTTTCTTTCAGGTCATTAAAAAACCCCAGGCTCAGGGACCTAGTATGTTTAGATGAAGGTAGGTTCTATAATAGACATAATCTTTTTCTTTTTATTTCCCAGATATTTAACATGCTTTCTTCTTCTTTCAGATATATAACCTTCCTTCTAGTTGATGTAAGGGCTGGGGTGCTGGCAGTAGGGTAGAATTAAAACTTGTATAACAATTTTAATAAAATGAGATCCTGGTTTAAAAAAAAACTTGTACAAGGATTAAACAGTAAAAAATTAGAATTCCATTCTGGTTCTCAAAATAGGATTTTCAAGATCAAAGCAAAAAAAAATTGCTTTGTAAGACAGACCTTATTAGGAGAGAAAAGGGTTTTCTAAATTCCTTTACCTTCCTCTTTATCTTATGAAGAATACCTGAGCTAATCTAATCATAGAATTTATCCTAAGAGCCATTTACGTCAGACAAGATGTAGAGGAGTTACAAAGGCTACTTCTCTGATTCCTCTGGGCTGGATGAGGAAGGTAGAGAGAGAGAAACATAGAGAAACAGTGTGGCTGGGGCCATACCAACCTTTCCTAGCTAAATCAATGTTCTAGAGTAAAGAGGCATTTACCCATTTTCCAGTTTAGGAATCTAGAGACAAGTGAGTCCAAAAGTTACAAATTAAAGTTGGTGAGCAAGAATGGTTCTGGAGAGAGTAAGAGAGAGAGAGAGAGAGAGAGAGAGAGAGAGAGAGAGAGAGAGCGCACTAAAACTTACTTCTTTGGAGCTGCCCTTGATTTTAACAGTGTGGAGTCATAGGAACTTGCAAGAGTAAGTCATCATGGTAGAGACAAAGTAGTCCTGTATCTAGGGCAAGACCAGAGGCATGCTACAGGCAGATGGCTAGAAAGGGGATTCGTAGCACCTGTAAAGGTTCAGTGTGACTCAATTAGAAGGAAAATTGATCAGTTCATGAGCAAGCTGGGAAGTAAAAGTGCTACACAAATGATCCCAGATGTAGGCTCCTTTCCCAAATAAAAGCAAGATGCCCATAAGAGGGAACATTGTGCTTTAGGGACCACAAGTTGAGGGATCAGACCAGAATAGATTCTGAAGAGCAGAGAGCGGTTAAAATGCAAAAGACACACTGAGTTTTACCAGTCCTGTCTATCCTCCACTATGATGAGGTTGCTTATTACCACATACTACCCCTAATATCTTGGACAGGAGCAAGAAGCATTTCTGTTTTTCAAAATTAATTTTAAGTGCCAGCCAAATAGCTCAGTGGATTAAAGTGCCTGCAAGCAGGCACAGGGGCTGGGGTTCAATCCCTGGGCCTGCCCTGCCAGCCCCGCCCTCGGAGCTGGCTGAGACAGCAAATGAAACAGGGCGCGGTGGTGCATGACTGTAACCCCAGCTCCTTGGAGGCTATAAACAGGTGAATCACTACGAGTCCAATCTAGTAGTGAGACACTGAACACCCTGTAGACACTTCCCTAAAATTAATTTTATTTGTCCATTTTAAATATACATAATAACATTCATCCTATAAAAGTGGTAGTTGTACATGATATATCTTGACTCTTCATTTTCCCCTTCCCCCTCCTTTCAACTCCTTTCTCCTTATTTACAAAAGCTTTGTTGAGACATTTTCTTCTACTCTGTTTTCCTTTTCCCTTTCTTTATCTCCCCCTTCCCTGGTTTCTGTTCCCATTTGAATATTTCCTTTCTATTTCACAGTAATTATTATACATTCTAGTCTTTATTTACACTTTTGGTTTTTCACACCAGAGAAAAATGTGATATTTACATATGTGCATCCAATTTATTTTACTTAAAAGTATAGTCTCAAGCTCTATCTACTTACCTGGAAATGTCTCAAGTTCATCCTTTTTATGGCAGAAAAGTAATCTTAACTAATAAGCACTCAGACAAAGGTCTGCTGTCTAGAATTTATAAAGAACTGAAATACATTAGGGCCCCTAAATTTAAAGACCCAATCCAGAAATGGGCATCCAAGATGAATACACATTTCTCAGAGGACAAAATTAAAGAAGCAAATAAATATATGAAAAAATGCTCCACATCACTAGTCATCTGTGAAATGCAAATCAAAACAACAACTGACATACCATCTCACCCCACGAAGAATAGCTATTATGGACAAATCAACCAACAAAAATGTTGGAGAGGTTGTGGGGAAAAGGGAACAAGTATTACATTATATTAAAAAAAGACATCTTATTTATCTATTCATCTATTGATGGGCATTGGGCTGTTTCCAAGATTTAAGTATTGCAAACTATGCTGTATAAACATGGGTGTGCTGAATAATACTCCATTGTAATACTTGTTTCCAAGTTTTGGCTATCACAAATTGTGCTGCTATAAACATTGGCACACATAAATCCTTATGATATGATGTTTTCAGATCCTCCAGGAAAATTTCCAGTAGGGGGAATAGCTGGCTTAAATGGGATTTCCAGTCCTAGTTTCTTAAGGAGTCTCCACACTGATTTCCATAATGGTTGCACCAGTCTATATTCCCACCAGTGGTGGAGAAGTGTTCCCTTTTCCCAACAACCTCTCCAACATTTGTTGTTGGTTGATATGTTTGATATTCAGACAGATAGTGAGGTTAAGCTTAACAGCCTAGGTTGTATGGTAATAACAATAAGCTTGTCTTCTGGATGGTTAACAACCTAAATTTGCAGACCAAAATTAGAGAAAAAGGAGGGCTGCAAGGAAAGCCAACATTTTGGCCCTAACCTTCCAAGGTCAATTAAGACTCAGGACATATGAGAACTTGTACTATAATGTCATGTAACTCAGTTGTGTCCCAAATTTTCTGAACAAGGGGATTATGGGGCCAAAGAGCAAAGTGATCAATGATGTAGAGTGTGCCTAAGGAGAGTCACATGGAGAGAAAACATTCTCTCAGGCTTTCACAGATAGCACAATGGCCATGACTCATCCACATGGCTGACACTGACAAATGTTCTACAATCTGAGGTACAGGGTCTCAGGATAAATCCTGAGAGGATTTCACTGACCTTATCAGACCCAAAAGCTACAACTCTTGTCGCATAAGTTCTGCTTTACCTTGGTCTTAACCATCCAGCAGAAAAGTATAAAAATGAAGTATAAGAAGTAAAGCCATGGTGTTATGTTGAGCT
>NW_004524800.1:3922188-3923736 GCF_000260255.1 Octodon degus | reverse complement strand
TGATATGTTGAACTTTAAGTCCCTACAGAATATGATGAAAAAACATTAAAAAGTTAAAATATGTTTTAGAAATAGGCATAAAGAATTATATAATTCTTATATTTATACATAAGTTCAGAAATCTAACCATATACAACCTTGTGGCAGGACAGTCTTATCTGAGATTTAAGTGTGACTTGTTTTTTATTTTCCTAGAAGGTTGAGGCTCAACATTAGGTTGTTTATTTCAGCTCATTGTGTTTTTCTGATGTGGGAATTTAGCACTATTAATTTCTGTCATAGAACTGCTTTCATTGTGTCTTGTAAGTTCCGATGTTATATTAGCATTATCGTCTAATTTTTGAAATGGTTTGATTTCTTCTTTAATTTTTTATTTTATTGATACATTTTAGATATACATAGTGATTACATTTTCTTCTTTAATTTCATCTGTGACCCATTGGCTGTTGCAGATGGTGTTATTTAATTTGCATTTGTTTATGCAATTTTTGTGGTTTGTTTTGTCATTGATTTCCACTTTCATTGCACTATAGCTTCACAATATAAATGAGATAATTTTATTTCTTTTGCATTACTTAAGCACCTTCTGTGAGCTATTATGTGGCCTATTTTGGAGGACATCTCTTGTGCAACTAAGAAGAATATGTATTCTGATGTGGGGTTGAACAATGTGTGGACATCTTCTAAATCCATTTGGTCAAAAATCTGTTTCTGCTCTGATATTTCTTTGTAGATATTTTTGTCTACTTGATCAGTCTTTTTTTGTGTCAGTAGGGCAATGAGGTCCCGCAATACAATTGTAGTTGTGCTTATTTGAGTTTTCATGTCGATTAATATTTTTGTATAGCTGAGTACATTGGAGATATATGTGTTATATCTTCCTCTTGGACTATTTCCTTAAGGAAATAATGACCTTTGGTGGCTTCTTTTGGTCAAACTTGGCTTGAAATCTACTCCACTTGCAAATAGACTAGCTGCATCTGATTTTGTCTTGGTTTCCTTTTTTTCATGATTTTTGTCTTTTGGAGTGATTTTTATCTTTTTGCTTTAGATCTATGAATTTTTTTTAAGTTAAATGTGTTTCGTGTATATAGCATACTGTTGAATTGCGTTTCTTCATTCGTTTTCCCAGTCTGTTTCTTTTGATGGGGGAGTTGAGACTATTTACATTTATGACTATAACTGATATATATTGACATCCTTGTAATGTTATTTTCTTATTGATTTCTTTTCTTCCTCCCATGTTTAATCCACCTTGCCTGGTGAATTCATTCTGTTGGAGTTCAAAGAGTTATATTCTTGGTAATATATTTCTAAAATGTCCTTCAGAACAATGTAGAGTGCTGGTTTGGTGGCTATGAATTACTTCAGTTCAACTTTGTTGTAGAAATCTCTCATTTCCTCATCAATTTTTCCCAAACTTTTATTGATAAACAGATAGCAATGAGAGAGTTTCAAATCAAATCGGAAGTACAGTTTCAACAAATAATACACTGCATATATTCTTCTTAGTGGTTAATTGCTGTACAAGATGCGGACTTCTGATCC
>NW_004524800.1:3909748-3911328 GCF_000260255.1 Octodon degus | reverse complement strand
TTTTCATTGAAAAGATCTTTGACTTCTTTAGTTAGGTTAATTCCAAGGTATTTCATTTTCCTCGGTGCTATTGTAAAAGGTATTGTTTCTATAATTTCCTTCTCAGTGTGTTTGTTGTCTGTGTAGAGGAATGCTATTTACTTTTAGGTATTGACTTTATAACCTGCTATGCTACTGAATTTCTGTATTAATTCTAGTATCTCATCTATTTTTTTGGGGCAGGTCTCCCTATGTAGTGTAGGTTGGTCTTGAATTCACTTATGTAGCCCAGAATACAGATATGTGCCATCGTGCTCAGCTTTTCCATCAATTTTGAAAGTATGATTCACAGGGTATACCAATCTGGGTTGGAGGTTGTTCTTTTAAGCCTTGAAATTCTTTATTCCAAGCTCTCCTTTACTTCAGGGTTTCTGCTGAGATGATTGTGACAATTATGGTGGACTTTTTAAAATAAATGATTTGTTCTGTCAGTTTTTAATATTCTGTTCTTGTGTTGAATTTATGGAATCTTGATTATTATATGCTTTAGGGTAGTTTTCTTTGGTCATGGCTTATCAGAATTCTGTATGCTTCACTTATTTGTGTGTCAAATACTTTTTTATGACTTGGGAAATTTTCTGCCATTATTTCTCTGAACATTGTTTTTTATGTTTTTATTGTCTCCTTTGTTTTCATTGACTCACATCAAGCTTATGCTATTCTTCTTTGTATCATCTAGCAGCTGTCCCATTTATTTTCCATGGTCTCTTGCTATTTTTAAGAAACCTTTCTTTTCATCATTGCTACTCACAATGTGGTCTGATAGATCCGATATTCTGTCTTGACATTGGTTCACTTTGAAGCATACACTTTCAGTAGAATTGTTAATCTCCTGGATATATCATTAAACTTATTTCATGGAGTCCATTTCTTTCCTTTTTCAGTCATTTATGTTTCCCATTATTTTCCTAAACTCCTCTTTTTTAAAAAAATAATCTGTGTCTTTTATAGATTGATTAATCATGTCCTTCATTGTATTCAACATCTCTGAAGTTGCCTGAGAAATTATTTGTGCTTTGGATTTTTTCTAAAGTATCATTCATTTTCTTTATTAATTCCACTGTTACTACTTCAGAAAGTCCAGGTGGCTGTCTTTTGAATTGTTCTGCCTTCTGGTCTGCTGAGTTTGCCTTTGTTGAGGTGGAAGTCTCAGGTCACCTTTTGGTTCCATATCTTCTCTTTTTCTTTTTCTAGTTTAATTCCTACCTTGTTATTTTTAAATAGTGCGTTGCACGGTAAGTATTTTTATTTCCAGTATCAAGAACCCTTTGGAGGACCGACCAAACAGCTCAGCAGATTAAAGCGCCTACAAACAGGTGCAGGGGCTTTGGGTTTGATCCCTGGGCCTGACGTGCCAGCCCTGCCCCCAGGGCATGCTGAGATGGCAATTGAGATTTGGCATGGTGGTGCATGCCTGTAATCCCAGCTCTTTAACAACAACAACTTTTTCTTCTTCTTCTTCTTCTTCTTCTTCTTCTTCTTCTTCTTCTTCTTCTTCTTCTTCTTCTTCTTCTTCTTCTTCTTCTTCTTCTTCTTCTTCT
>NW_004524800.1:3904634-3909648 GCF_000260255.1 Octodon degus | reverse complement strand
TTCTTCTTCTTCTTCTTCTTCTTCTTCTTCTTCTTCTTCTTCTTCTTCTTCTTCTTCTTCTTCTTCTTCTTCTTCTTTCTTCTTCGTGTGTAACTGGGGACTGAACTCATGCCCTTGTGCTTGCCAGGGAAGCACTTATTCTACTGAGCTATCTCTCCAGTCCAATCCCAGCTCTTGGGAGGCTGTAAACAGGAGAATCACTATGAGTCCGATTTAGTAGTAAGACCCTGAACACTCTGTAAACCCTTTCACAAAATACAGGAAAAAAAAGAACCATTTGGAAATAACTACTTCTCCTTGTAGCCCTGTCTTCCAGATGTAGCTGGCTATTGGATTTTCAACATGTTGCAAGATCCTATCTCTCCAGTTTATTGAGGTTTAGAAATTGCTGCCCCTTTGGCCTGCCCCTGATTCTTTTTTTTTTTCCCTTTGGCAGTACTGTGTATTGAACTCAGGCCCTTTTGCTTGCCAGGAAAGCGCTTATTCCACTGAGCCATCTCCCTGGCCCCTGCCCCTGGTTCTTTAGCACTGCCCTTTCATATTGTTTTTGACCCTCAGTCATTGTCAGTATTTGGCATACAGGTGATCAGTAATAGCAGTAAAATTAAACACACCCTAGAAAATGACAAACTGTGGTAACTATTAGTTTGCCTCTTTGAACTATATGAACTGAATTTGTAGGTATAAAAGGCTGGGAGAAAAAAATAGAGAAATAGAAGAGAAATGGATTAGAAGCAAGGCTAGAGAACAAAGAAAGATTATGAAAGCTTTGGGAACTGGTAAAGAAAACAGGAAGAAAAGAAAGGAGGAAGAAGTGGAACAAAACCAACCAACCAACAAACAAACAAAAAAACCCTAGAAATGGTGTTCTCACTTGTCAAAAAATAAAATCAATGAAGAAAAAAGATAAAACAATAGAAATAAATTAAAAAATAAAAAGTAAAGAAAGGAATGAAAGGAGTTAAAAAATTCCACTTTAGGTCATGTCTCTGCTGTCACTCATTGACAAGAGATAGAGGCTGTATGTAATGTTGATTGATTGCAGCAAATCAGCAGCAGAATTATGGTCATGATGGATAATTCCAGGCAACCTGGGCTTTGGTTTCTTTGAAGTTTAGACTCGTTCTTGTTTCTGGATATGAGGCTTGAATCTGAATTTTTTCAGACTACAACATTCTGGGTTACTTCTGCCAGCTTGAACTCGGCTTCTGCCAGTTTGAGTTTGGCTCCCTGACCTTTTACTGGCTTGAACTTAGTAGCAACTTATCCTGACATTTGTACCTACTAGATGGAGCCAAACTACAGCTGTTCTAAATTCTGAATTCTGTTGGCCCCTTTCCAAAGTGGCTAGCAGCCAACTGCCCTTTCTTGTGGGGGAATCTTAATTTGAATAACTCACCACCCACTGCAGTCCACAGCATCCACTACTCTGTTCCATTGTTTTCTCTGTGGAGGCCTTTCAGGTTGCCAGTAATCATTATGCCTTTGCAGTTTTGAGCTGTTCCTCCTATGTTATGAGCAAGGCTCAGGGAGAAAGTGTCACTTGCAGTCACTCTCCTCTGCATTGTGGTCCCTCTCTTCAGTCTCCTGTGGGGTCTAATTCTTACTTTAGATCTTGGCTGTTCTTCGGGGCCCATTTCCCTCCCTTTTATCTTTCTCATGTTGCTATAATTTACTATCTGAATTCTAAATATTGGAGAGGCTGTTTTACTGCCGCATATTATTCTGCCTTCTTCGTGGAAGAAAAAGAATTATTTTTAAAGATGAAGAGTTTTATTTTAAGAGTTTATTGTAGAAAGAATGAGTTCCTGGGAAGCATATATTGAAATTTATTTGGGAGTGATTCCTGTGACAAAGAAAGAAGGAAGATTGGGAGGAGAAGCAGTCAGACTTGAAGAAGACATGAAAAATTGCTGGCAGTTCAGTTGAGTGGGCAGACCTAGAGAAGGTTCACAATGGAGGAATCATACATTGGAGAGAAATGTCTAGACTCTTGAATCACTGATTTTTATTCATGGGCTAGTGGATACTCAGAAAAGCATGACCTTGGCTCAAGATCTGATGCTAACACTGATGGTTCTGGCAGAGTAAATGGCTGCCAAGTAATTGATCTTTTTGTGTCTGGAAAGTGAGTTCTTTGTTGAAGAGGAATCTTCCCAGAGATACCTAAGGATTCTCTAGGTCTTTCACAGTCCACCCTTTGTATCATACTTTCAAATTTCTTTTTTATTCTTTTATTTTTTTCCATAATTTTATTGAGAGACAATTAGCAATGAGCCAGTTTCAAATCACATTGGAAGGACAGTTTCAATAATTAACACATTACATACTGTCTTCCTAGTGGTTATTTGCTATACAAGATGCAGACATGACATCCTATTTACAAACACTATTACACCATACTTTCAAATTTCTGCCTACATGTTCTGTCATTTTCTTTTGAGACAGGGTCTTGCCATGTAGTTCAGGCTCGCCTTGAACTCATTATGTGGCCTAGGCTGGCATATATTTTCTGAAAGAATATAATCTAGGGATATTGTATGTCTTTATTTATTTTAAGAAGAGTTAGGCTAGCAGTATGCACTACAGCCAGTCAACCCCACTTCAGCTTGTTTTTGGCTGCAAGTGGTATTCACTACTTTTTTCTTCCACTGTCTATCATAAATGTAGTTGGCCTCATTTATAACCTTGGAAAATTTTGGTGGCTTGTTTTGTGGTTTGATTCAAACCCTCATTCTTTAAAGATCAGAGCCCCTGATAACATCCTACTTCTCAGACTGGGGTTGAGGATATGTTCATTCACAGTTACATTGAATTAGGGAATTACCAGGGATCATTGGAATTCTACATATAGTCTCTTTTCTCATTGTATGAAATTATTCCTCTCTCTTCCTGGAAACAGGCTCAGTTATGCTTAATAGGTTGGCAAGTCATTTTTGGGTTTCTAATCATTGGAAAAAAAGAACCCAAAGTGTCCAGTTGTCCACTGTAACTATTTATTAATTTATTTATAACTATAACTTATTGGTCGATGGATTTGTGTGTCCCCTGGTTAGAATACACCACATTTTGGACCAGGACCTTTAGTACTATAAAGGTTAGAATTTCAGGCATAGGAAATCCAAAATCTTCCAAAGGGAAGGCTCAGTAAATCTAGGGATGCTTAAAAAAAATGTCACATATGAAGTTGCTTAAACAATGGAAATTTATTTTCTCACACTAGTCAAGGCAAGAAGTAAAATATTAGGTTGCCATCATGTTCATGTTCAGACAAGGGAAAGGGTCTTTCTTCTGGCTTGCAGATAGCTAACTTCTTGCTGTGTGCTCATATTGCCTTCCAGCTATACATGCACATGTCTAGAGAAAGATCTCCCTCTCCTTCCTTCTTATAAGGCTACCAATTCTTTTCCATTATTTCTCCATCTATAGGATTTTTTTTTGTAGTAGAGATTGAATTCAGGAATTTGAGTTTGCCAGACAGGTGCTTATGCCACTGAGCTAACTACCTGGCCATGACCTTATTTAGTCTTAATTTTTTTCTAAAATCTAAGTTTAAATTCACTCATATTGGGGTTTAGGGCTCAACATACAAATTTTGGAGGGGACGCAATTCACTCCACAGCAAGAAGCAATGAAAGAAATCTCAGAAATGATCTATATAGGCTACACTGAAGGTTTACACTAATGTGCACACTTGAGTACATCCAAACTGAATGCACACCCCCTTACATCTTTTTTTCTTGTTGTATGAGTCCACTCAGGTTCAAGCTAATATGTCCCTTGGAGGAGCAAAAGTATCTTGTTCTATTGCAATGTTTGAGGAGGCGAATGAGGTCCCTTGTTAGCATTCTCAGGGCTTGCACATTTCTTCTTAGACAATAACCCTACTTGGTATTCCTCCACCTGGATAGAAATCATACCATGATTCTGACACCTAAAAGATGCAAGTAACTATATGCTTATATTTTACTACATCTTTATAGTAAAAAATATATGCTGATATTTAAATTGACTCATTTTTGGCTGTCACTGTATTTTGTGTGGGTTATGTTTTTTAGTGTGAGCCTGTTTTTCTCAAATTATAACATCTACTAACTTTACAGGTCATTAGATTTATTCTCATATTTTATTTTATCCCATATCTATTGGGTTTCTAATCAAGACAGACATTTTTAGAAGGAACTCTGATAGCAGTAGGGTGAGGATAAGAATGGCCACCATAGATTCTGTGTTAAAAGTGGGGGTGAGGGATGAGAGGCCTAGAAGGCTTCAAAGGTTCAGAGAGGATTTACAGTCTCAGGGATATTGACACTCTCTCTTAGGGAAGGATTACAGTGATGTTTGGGAATACTTGTAGAAGTTTTTACTCTATCTGCCTATATTTAAGTTCCTTGTAAGCTGCAGTGAAAACTTAATTGACTTCTTTAGTTTTAATGAATATTTACTAGAAAAATTATAAATTAACACTTGCGATAGAATTGTAGCTCAATGAAACAACTTCAGAGGTTTTGCTGTAAAAGATGCCAGCATAGGGAAAGGATTATTGCCTAAACAGTCACCAAAAATTGGTTTGTGCTTTGATAGCTAGGGCAGCATGAGTTAACAAATGAACAAATATAAATGGCTGGTCCATGACTTCTGATCTTAGATGTTCCTGATGTTTCCTATCTCTTCATTCCTTCACTATAATTTTGTAAGGCAGTTTTCATTAGTTATTAGTGTCTTCCAATGCTCCCTCCCCAAGAATGAACCTCTTCTTTTTTCCCCATAATTTTATTGAGAAAAAAATAGCAATGAGACAGTTTCAAGCCAAATTGGTAGGACAGTTTCAATAATTAACACTTTGAAAACATTCTTCCTAGTGGTGAATTGCTGTACAAGATGCAGACATGATATGCTACTTACAAACATTATTAGAACAAATCCCTTTATTCATTAAGAGAATGCAACTATATATATCTATCATAACCATTTTGAACACACAGATACAAAATGGACATTCATCTGTATCCCC
>NW_004524800.1:3887002-3888279 GCF_000260255.1 Octodon degus | reverse complement strand
TTTCTTTCTTTCTTCTTTTTTTGCTTTATTTTTTAATGTATTTAGTACAGAGTCTGCAGGGTCTCACTACACAGGTCAGACTACTAGTGATCTTCCTTCTTTCAGCCTCCCAAGTGCTGGGCTTACAGGCACATGCCACCATTCCCAGTCTCAATCGCTATCTCAGGGCACCCTGGAGGCAGAGCCAGCATGGCATGGGGATTGAACCCCGGTCCCCTAGCACTTGCCTAAGCAGTGCTTTCCTTCACTGAGCTATCTGGCTGGCCATTCATTCATTTTTTATGGCTGAATCATATTCCACTGAGTGGATATAACACACTTATTTAGGCTTTCTATCAACCAATGGGCACTTGGAGAGTTTCCACTGTTTAGCTTTATAAAGATACTACTGTAAGTATTTTGTTCATGTTTTTTTACATGTACATTTTAATTTCCTAGCTTATATACCTGAGAGTGAGATTGTAGGTTCGAGTCTATGTTTAAATTTTTGAGAAAGAGCCAGATTTCCTTTCCAGGTCAGAGTCACATTGTGCATTCCTACAAGTAATCTATGAGAGTTCTACATCCATATCTTTCTTAGCACTTGCAGTAGTCAGCCTTGTTGGAATTCTTATCCTGCAGATATGAAGTTGTATGACATTTGGTTTTGCTTTGATTTTCCTTAATGTCCTTAATGTCTTTTCTCCTGTGCTTATTAGATATTCATATATCTGATTTTGCAGAAATGGCTATTGAAGTCCTTTGCCTGTTTTTTATTAATATTTTAATCTTTTTAGCATGCTCCTTGACTCCATTTGCTAATATGTACAAAATCTGTTTTTCTCTATATTCCTAAGGAATATTGGTCTGCAGTTCTCTTTACTTGTGATGTGTCTAATTTTTTTCCATAGTTTTATTGATAAACAAGTAGCAGTGAGACAGTTTCAAATCAAATTGGTAGGACAGTTTCCATAATTAACACACTGCATACATTCTTCTTAGTGGTTAATTGCTGTACAAGATGCAGACTTGATATCCTATTTACAAATACCATTAGAACAAATCATTCTATTCAACAGAATGTAACCATATATCTATCCCAACCACTTTGAATATACAGATACATAATGGACATTCATCTTTATCCCCTTTCTTTGTTAAGTTCTGTTATTTGAATATTATAGATGTGTAAACTCAGTAAAATATTCTAAAAGAGTCCAGTATCCCATAATAGTATTGGGTCTTCCGCTTAACTGGCAATGTCAGAAATTGTTGACCTGAGTCCCCCACAGCTCAAC
>NW_004524800.1:3885139-3886103 GCF_000260255.1 Octodon degus | reverse complement strand
TTGGTAATTTCTTTTGACGTGAAAAAACTCCTCAGTAAGAGCAGGTCCCAGTTGTTAATTCTTTCAACAGTTTTCCATGCTATTTGATTTCTGTCCATGAACTCTTTGCCTACCCCTATGTGTTCAAGAGTTCCTCCTACTTTCCCTTCCAGGAGATTTAGTGTCTCTGCTTTAATGTTTAGATATTTAATCCATTTTCACTTTAGTTTAGTGCATGTTGATTTTCACTTTAGTTTAGTGCATGGTGATAGATCTGGGTCAAGTTTGAGTGTTTGGCATGTAGAGAGCCAATTTTTCCAGCACCATTTGTTAGAGAAGCTATCTTTCTTCCAGTGAGTAAGTTTGGCCCCTTTGTCAAAGATAAGGTGGCTGAGTGTGTTCGTAGGGTGTTCAGCGTCTTCTAATCTATTCCATTAATCCTCAGGTCTATTTTGATGCCAGTACCATGCTGATTTTATCACAGTAGCCCTGTAGTATAATTTCAAGTCATGAATTGTATTGCCTCCTGCCTTGTCTTTATTGCCTAGAATTGCCTTTTCTATTCTAGGTCTTTTCCGGTTCAAGATAAATTTTAGGAATGATTTCTGTATGTCTGTGAGGTATGTCTGTGGTAGTCTGATAGGAATTGCATTAAATCTGTACAGCAATTTTGGGAGTATGGCCATCTTCACAATGTTGGTTCTTCCTATCCAGAAGCATGGAATATCTTTCCATTTCCTGAAATTCTCTATGATCTCTTTTTTCAGATTCCTGTAATTTTCCTTGAAAAGATCTTTGACTTCTTCAGTTAGATTAATTCCAAGGGATTTCATTTTCCTTCATGCTATTGTAAAAAGGTATTGTTGCTATAATTTCCCTTTCAGTGTGTTTGTTGGCTCTGTAGAGGAATGCTATTGACTTTTGGGTATTGACTTTATAACCTGCTATGCTACTGAATTTCTGTATTAATTCTAGTAGCTTCTTG
>NW_004524800.1:3877237-3885039 GCF_000260255.1 Octodon degus | reverse complement strand
CAAGTAAAGTATCATGTCATCTGCAAATAAAGATAATTTAACTTCTTCTTTGCCTATTCTTATTCCTTTTATTTCTTTCTCTTTTCTAATGGCTGTAGCTAAAGATTCCAGAAATATATTGAATAGGAATGGTGATAGAGGACATCCTTTTCTTGTACCAGATCTAGGAGTAAAAGATTTCAGGTTTTCCTCATTGAGAATTAGCCATTGGGTTTTCATAAATGACTTTTACTGGATTGAAGTAGAAGCCATCTATTCGAATTTTCTGTAGGACTTTGAACGTGAATGAGTGTTGGACTTTGTCAAAAACCTTTTCTGCATCAATGGAGATTATCATGTGGCTTTTATTTTTTACTCTATTGCTATAGTGTATTACATTTGTAGATTTCAGAATATTGAAGCATCCTTGCATCCCTGGGATGAATCATACCTGGTCATGGTGTACGATCTTCTTGATTTGCTGTATTCTATTTGCTAGGATTTTATTGAGGATTTTTGCAAATATGTTCATGATATAGATCGGCCTGTAGTTCTATTTCTTAGTTGTGTCTTTCCCTCGTTTTGGTACCAGTATAACACATACTCCTGGAATTATTTTGGGAGGCTTTCTTCATTTTAATTTCATTGAAGAGTTTGAGGAGCATAGGTAATACATCTTCTTTAAATTTCTTTTAGAATTCAGCTGTGAATCCCTTCTGACCTGGACTTTTCTTTGTCGGTATGTTTTTAATTACATCTCGTGTTACATTGGGTGTTATTGGGCTATTAAAAGTGCTTATATCTTGTCGATTCAGTTGTGGTAATTTCTACCTTTCTAGAAATCTGTCCATTCCTTCTGTGTCTTCTATTCTGTGAGAGTAAAGATTCTCAAAGTCGGTATTGATAATCTTCTGAATTTCCACTGAGTCTGTGGTAATTACAACTTTTTCAGTCCTTATTGCTTGTATTTGAATTTTTTCTTTCTTTTTTTAATGAGGTTAGCTAGGGGCTTATCAATTTTATTTAATCATTCAAAGAACCAGATTTTTGTTTTTTTAATTATTTTATCTGTTTTCTTCTTCTCTATTGAATTAATTTCTGTTCTAATTTTTATGATTTCTTCCTGTCTTTGGTCTCTGGGTTTGGTTTTCTCTTCCTTTTCTAGTTGTTGAAGGTGCAGTATTTGGATATTTATTTGTATCTGTTCAGTTTTCCCAATGTGTGAGTTTACAGCTATGAATTTTCCTCTGAGAACTGCTTTCATCGTATCACATAAATTACAGTAAGTTGTGCTTGAATTTTCATTGAATTGTAGATATTGTTGAATTTCTTGTTTAATTTCATCAGTGCCCCATTGGTTGCTGAGTAGGGTGTTGTTTAATTTTCATGTATTTAGGTTTTTTTCTGGTTTCTTTTGTCATTTATTTCCAGTTTCATTGCATTGTGGTCAGATAATGTGCATGGGATAATTTCTGTTTTCTTTCATATACTTAAACATGACCTATGGACTAGTATGTGGTCTATTTTAGAAAATGACCCATGTTCATCTGAGAAAAATGTGTATTCAGCTGTGTTTGGGTGGAACACTCTGTATATGTCCACCAAATGAATTTGTTTCAAGCTCTGCTTCAGTTTTGTTATTTCTTTGCTAAGTTTTTGTCCGGTTGGCCTATCTTTTGGAAATAAGGGTGTATTAATGTCTCCTGTTAAAATTGTGGTATTGGATATTAGATTTTTCATGTCCATTAAGATTTTCTTTATATAGTTGTGTGCTCAGGTGTTTGGTGTGTGCATATTTATGGGTGTTTCTTCTTTCTCTTGAATTTTTCCTCCAATCAGTATATAGTGGCCTTCTTTATTTTGCTTGATCATTCTTGGTTTGAAATTGAGACTGTCTGAGACTAGGATTGCTACCTCTGCTTTTTTCTGAGGTGCTGGGGCATGTAGTATTGTGTTCCATGCTTTGACTTTCAACCAGTGGATGTCTTTATGAGTTAAATGTGCTTCTTGCCTACAGCATATTGTTGGATTTTGTTTCCTAATCCACTGTGCCTGTCTATTTCTCTTAATTGGCTAATTGAATCCATTTACATTGATGGTTAGAATTGAGAAGTATGGACTTATGATTGACATTTTATTTACCTCTTGTCATTTACTCCTTTTCTCCTGTGTTTAATTGCTTGCCCTATTTAGTTGGTTGCTTCTGATCTCATTAATGGAGCTCTGATCATTTTGGTCCCTCTGTAGAACAACTTTCAGTAGCTTGTGTAGGGTTGCCTTTGTGATCACGAAATTCTTTAGCTGTTCTTTTTCATGAAAACCTTTCACTTCTCCATCAAACTTGAAAGAGAGTTTTGCATGTTATAGTAGTCTGTGGTGGAATTTGTTTTCATAGAAGACTTGAAGTATTCTGCTGCATGCTCTTCTTGCCTTCATGGTTTGTGAAGAGAAGTCAGCCATAATTCTGATGGGTTTTCCTTTGAATGTGATCTGCTTCTTTCCTCTAGTGGCTTTCAGTATATTATTCTTGTGCTGAATTTCTGGGATCTTGAATATTACATGTCTCGGTGTGTTCTTCATTGGATTGAGGTTACTTGGCATTCTGCATGCTTCGGTTACCTGAATGTCAGATTGTTTCTCATATTTGGGAAGTTTTCTGCCCATATTTTTTTAATGTCATTTGTATTGACTCCTTCTTCCTCATTGATGCCTATTAGTCTCATATTGTTCATCTTTGTATCATCTTACAGGGGATGGATTTTTTTTTCCTGCATCGTAGTTGTTTTTAAGAGATCCTTTCTTACCTTTTCACTAGCTGCACCAACGTCTTCAAGATCTGTCTTCACTTTCACTTAAGCAATTTTGCAAGCTTGTGATTGAGATTTTAAATTCCTCCATATCTCTTTGCCTCTGCTTCATGCAATCTATTTTTTTCCTGTATTGCTTATTCAAGGAATCTGTCATTTTTCTAATCTCTTCTATTTTTTATGAATTTCCTCCTTAGAAGCAGTTATTAATTCTTTTAGTGCAGTGTTTTTTCATATTGGTTTTCCTCTAGTTGATTCCTTACTTCAAATGCTAGGAGTTCAGAAAATTTTTTCTTATTTCAGAAAGTTCAGCTCTGAGTTCCTCTATAACTTTCTGCTCTTGCATATTTAATATCAATGCTATTAATTCATACATTTGAGCTGAGCTAGTGTCCTCTGCACTTCTTCTGGGTGGGCATTGGGTTTTCTCCATATATTGCTGCATTTGATTCTTTGCTGCAGATGTTATTAATTCAGGGATTTCTTTTTTCATTTCCAATCTGAGTTCTTCTATACCTTTCTGTAGCTGTTTCTTTTTTTTCAGAATCTGTTGATTCATTGATTTCATCTTTGTGATTCCCAATTTGTCTTTGTTATTGTCTTCTGCAATTCTTTTGGGTGGGCTTGGGTTCTGAGATTGTGTTTGGCTCCTTCTCATTGTCATTTTGTGTAGCACTGTCTTCTGACCTTTGTTGTAGATCTGTGGTGCAGTTATAACCTTTGCACCTACTGAAGTGCAGATCCAGATCTACAATGTTTGGATTTATCCAGTTATGTCTGGCTTGCATATGGCTGTTGTGCTCAGTTCCTTTCTGCTGCTGCCCTTGGGGGTGAACCTCTTGGGCCCGTCTAGGAAGATGTTCTGCTCTTGGACTAGCTGTGTGGTTCTGTCGTCTACACTCTCTGCAGGGATTGCAGTTGCAGAGTTTCACCCTAGGCCTGTATGCCAGGACTGAGCTGATTTTGGAGGGGACAAGGTGGAGTAGGGGGCTTAGGCAGCTCTCTCACACACTCACTGGGCCTGGGCTAGGACTGGATGTGGGGGTTCCCGGAATGCGACCGAAATTCCTACTCGGTGGGTAGGGTGGGGGTGGTACCACAGCGTCGTGGGGGGCATCCCAAGGGCGTGAAAAAGAGTCTCACCCATGCTGCTCCTGGGCTGGGACTGGAAGGTCCCTCCCCCGCAGGGTAGCTAGATGCTATCCCACATACTCACCTGGCCTGGGCTAGGATTGGATCTAAACCTTTTCTTCAGTGCAAAATGATATGAAATCCTAAGTTTTTATAGGGCCCTTAGATTTAAGAGAGATTCTATTTGGTTCTTAAGCTTTGTGTCCTCTCATAATTGCATGGAAATATATTGCTGCTGAGTTTTGTGTTTGCTAAGTGATCAAATAACAAACTGGTGTGAACAAAGTGAGAAAAAGAGACATGATACAACCCTGAATAGCTGAAAAATTCATTCCAGTTTTTGAAAGTAATTCTCCAACAAAGAATAGGTTTTGGTGCTGTTTGTGTTTTAAATAAGTTTTCACCTTGTCATTTAGTATATTAATGTCTATTTTGCTTGATTGACTTTGGATTTTGAGGAATAATGATTCTACTTCTTCTCCATTTGTTCTTTATGTTCATTTCTCCACATCACTGTCAGCCCTTTCTCTCATACAAGATCAAGAAGACAATTTGCAGCATCATTTCTGCCATCATCAGATCAAGGATTCTTTCAAATATATTAATCTTTCCTGTTTAAAGATTGTTCTTTTGACAGAGTGTGATTAGAGGTGAGTCTTAACAGGAAGGGAAACCAAAATAAAGCTCAATATTTATTCTCCTTACAGGGGGAGCAAATCATTTGAAGCTCAAATCTTGTTTAAATATTTTGTCTGTGAACGTTGATCTTATATGTAAGCCAAATATATATCTACCTAGAGTCTAATTTAAGAACTACTGAAAGTACTCTGTTTTGTTTCTATCTTCCTTCAAGGCAAAAAATTCCAGACACCAGCTAAATCAAAATAGTGCTTTATTCTCATCTGTGACAATACCTGAGATTAACTTTTCCTTTGGAGTAAGGAATTAGAGTTAAAAAAATCTATTATTTTGGAAGATCTGGGGACATCATTTGGTACTTGAACTGATTTCATCAGCCCCTAAGGGGACCATCAGCCTAGTCTAAGCTAGTCACTGAATCTACTCCCTAGAGAATCAGGTTTTTTTTGATAGGTCTGTTACATATGTTGTAATTTTTACAAAAGAGAAGTAGTTGAACAATTATTCTAAAATATAAGTGTTTTGACAGCATTTCAGAGGACAGAGGAAATGGTAGCAATTATACTATGCTGGAGTTGACAGGCCAATTTACTATGATATCATTGCCTCAGCAGTTTATTTTTGCTTCTTTCATTTTTATTTTTTTCTTCTCAAAAATCTCATGTTAGTTCATAATTCACTAACTACAGATATATTTCTTCCTTTATCTCTGTAGAACCTCAACTGTAGTTTTCTCTTTTCTGCCTCCATTGCAAACTATGTCTTCTCATTCTCTCCAGTTTTTATTTTCTGTGATCATTCTATAAAGCTGATCCACATTTAAACATTTACATAATTTATTGGACAAATTTGCACTCTATCTTCAGAGTGTAAAATTCAGGTAAGACCAGCTTTTTATTTTTTCTGCAGAGATACCCTAAAATCCATGGAATCCTCAGTTCATTATTTCTTCCCCCACTCTAAAATCAATTTCGTTAGGTGGAATAAAAGTTACCCAGTGGAGTCGGAAGGGTGCTGAAGACAGGAACAAGTAAAAGAATGGGAATGGAGGGCTGGCCAAATAGTTTAGCAGATTAAAACACCTGCAAGCAGGCTCAGGGGCCCGGGGTTTGATCCCAGGGCCTGCTGTGCCAGCCCTGCCCCTGAGGCATGCTGAGACAGCAATTGAGACTGGGTGAGGTGGCACACACCTGTAATCCCAGCTCTTGGGAGGCTGTAAACAGGTGCATCACTAAAAGTGTGATCTAACAGTGAGACCCTGAACACCCTGTAGACCCTTCCCTAAAATACAAAAAAAAAAAATGGGAATTGAAGACCTTCAAGTCAAACTAATCTAAGGTCTTGAATTATGGTACAGTTCTGGCTGAGTGCAGTGAACCCAACTGCAGTTGCAATCCTATGTGAAAATCACCAGTCAGGTGATGGTCATGTCATTGGTAAAGCTTCAGGTGGGAAGTCAGTTAGGAAATGGCTGCTTGGCATTGCATCCAAGTAAATTTTAAACAACTACTCAAAGCATAGAAGCAGAATTCTTTGTTTACAACTTTATTTACAAAATGTATTAAAACTTTGTACAATGCCTCATGGCAATGAGGCGCTGTAATTATGCCCACACATGCAATTTATGTTTTATGGCCATTAGTTTGCTTGGCAATTTTTCTGTTCACTGAAGTACAGCTTTAACAACAAAAAGAAAAGAATTGGAAAAAAATATCCTCAAGTCAGTACTGCCAAACTCCCATAACTTGAAGTTAGTAGCAGAAATTTGAAGCGATTAGCTTTTTAAACATGCAAGTTTTTTTTAATAATAAACCAATTTACTCACTTTATCCCAGTGAAGTTTCCTCTCTGAAAAACTGATGTGAGTGAATAAACATACATTTCTCTTATACAGTGCCTATGAAAAAGTTTGTGTGTAGGTTGGTTGGTTTGTCTTATACAACTTTGTATTCACACAGCATTAGCTTCCTGCACTGGGACATTATAGCATTCGTAAGTTGAAAATCACAGTTTCATCAAAACAAAACAAAACAAAAACACAACAGCTTTCCTTTTTGTTCAATGCCATTTAAAATCTGACAGGTGAATTGTTTGCTATGACACAACTTTTGGAATGAAAGTTTATATTACACTTTTCCGAAAATGTTTCATGGGAACGAGACTTCTTTCTTTCTTTTCTGAAGACAGGAGCAAATATCTAGTAAGTCAGCTAAGCATCTAAGGGTCACATGTGGGAAATGAAGGCAAGTTCCTAGTTTTTACAGTCTGGAAACTTCCCATTGCACGTTACTGATGAGAGCAAACTACTGAACTACAGAAAGCATACGTTGTTATATAGGAGGTAATTAGTGAGCGGAGACTATTTCCTCTGGCTGTTCCGATGATGCCAACGGCAGGTATGCAATTAGTTACTTGATAGCCTGTGGAGCAGTAGATTGATCTTCTGAGAGTCAGTAGAGAATCTGCTCCAAGCAAGGACCTGGGAGCGATGCTGAGGCCCTCAGATTAGCAGTAGGTTTGGGAATGCACTTTAGTCTTTGCAAACTAGAAAAGGACACATGCAGTTTGACGGAGAGCCGCGGGCAGTAACAGGCAACAGCTGGTAAGACAGACCAAGCGAAAGAGTAAAGTCAGATTGAAAACTGTGGTCTGAACCCACTGGCCCACCTTGCAGTGCGGTCCTGTCTTGGTGGTGTACACTTGAAAGGCATACTTAGCAGAGAAAGCAGAGCTAAACACAGTGTTGTTTCTGAGAAAGATACTCTAAACACATCTGGGAGTATAGGCAGCATTTCCCTCACCTCAATGCTAAATACTCAACTGTATTGGCTTAAAATGCACACCAAAGCAAGAAAACAGACCTGTGAGCTGAAATTCCAGGCTTCTTGGCAAGCCCCTGGGATCCGTTTTAGGAAAGCACCAAGAGGTTTGCGTGATAGTGCCCCATCCCCATCCTTGCCACATATACATTGATTTTGAAAGCTCTCTTAATTCCTTTACCAAGTGGGAAGTTATCAAAGCATTTTCACAAAACCATTTCAAGAACACAGAGAAGTCACTGTTTAGTCCCTTTTTCAAAGCATTTGAATTTAAGTGTCGCATTTACATTCTAAAGATACACACATTTCAGCAACATTGAAAGGAAATAGGGTATACAGAATATCACCACCAACAGGAAATACCAAAAACATCTGGTCAGCAGATCCTAGAAGAAATGCCAGTCTGTCTTCCCAAATACCGGGAGAC
>NW_004524800.1:3838974-3877137 GCF_000260255.1 Octodon degus | reverse complement strand
TATAATTTATTTTTTTTAATCAGGAGGAATTAATTCTTTTAACTAAGATGAGTGGGCCTACTTGCTAAACTGGAGATTTAAATTTGTGTGTATATGTGTGTGTATGTGTGTGTGTGTGTGTGTGTGTGTGTGTGTGTGTATTAAAGAACATGGTGTTCATATACTGTGCAGTGGTATCAAAGAATGGCTTTTATTGAATTGACTTTTTTAGTAAGATTTTTTTTCGCATACTGGAATCTTGCATGTCCATTTTTTTGTTGGTTTTTATTTTAATTTTTTTCAAGCAAAGCAAAAAGATTTCAGTGATGGTTTGCATTGTTGCAAGTCTCAGAGTATTCCATAAGGCACTGAAGGAAAAAAAAAATCAGTTTTTCCTATTGAAAGGTCATTGCACCATCAGCAATATTCGTGTCATGCCCGACACCAAGGAGAGTGAAATCTGGCTCAGGATCCTTGAAGCAGCCACATTTTCGGTGATTTCCTCTCATTGTACGCCTCCAGTGGGAAAGGATCTGCAAAGGCAAGGGGAAATTTAAATTCAAAGAGAGCTTTCTATTGGGAATTGAGAGATTCATGATGGCTTAGTCTGGACAAAACCTGTGGTTGTTTTCTCAAACTGGGACTGGGGGTGGAGCTGCATCTCATTTGACAAGGCAACAGATCTGGCTAAATTCTTTGGCTTCAATGCAAATGCTAAGCAATTGGTTAAATTAGGATCATTCTCTACTATGTGCATTTGTTGTACTAAGAAACATGCAGGCCTTGCATGGAGTCAGACTAAGACTTCATTCACTTAGGATGTAGGTAGCTAAAATTTTCAGTGGCATTTGTATGGAGATTTACAGAAAAACTGCACCGAGGAGTGTATGCTTACTATAGAGTGTGACAAAGCATTGCTTTCCTAACACTGTAGGTAAACAGGACTTACTGAATTGAAATATATTTTGACTGTGAGAGAAAAATCCGCTCATTGACAGGAAAGAGACTATTTCTCTTACTTCATACAACTTTGGTTCTTAAAGTCTGAAAATAGCCTGAAGAAGGTGCTCCACAACCATGAAGTCTTTGTCCTGACACTATGGGCCTGATTAAGATGCTGCTGGCAGCATTCTTTGTTTGGAGGTGATAACTAGTGTAGGAGATCATCTGTCTTTGATTCTGCACACAGAAGATCAATGCCTTGCTTCCTCCGCAAGCTCACACTCCCCCCCTTTTTTTCCTGTAGGTTAATAGAACACTTGGTTTTCTCCTGAGTTAACACTGAATTTAGCCCAAAGGAATAAGATAATTATTACCTACAACTGGCTCTATAATAAAATGTCTGCAAGAAGACTGTCAAAGACACACTTGAAGGTCAAAAGGGCAAAGGAGGGCAAAATAAAATTAATGTGGCTGTGAGCCCAAGTCTTCCTCAGATCCTATAGTCCTGAGTCATGTCTCTCAGAGCTTGGAGAAGTTTTATGTCTATTGAAGAAAGATTAAAGCCCTTTCCTCCCACTGGTTATGAGGTGTTACTATTTAGATGGATGATTTTAGGAAAGTAATCTAACCCATCAGTGTCTCTGTTTCCTTCTTTTAAATGAGAATAGATGAAATATTATCACTGAGGTAAAAGTTTTCTTAAGAGAAAGAACATCTCCACTCCAGTTACCCAGAATTCTGTTTGCATTTGACATAAGATTAGCTCTTTAAGCCAGAGAAGGAAAATTTCTCCAGTAAGAATACATATGCATAAAATGCAAAAGGAAAATCGATCCTTTTGAAAATGAACCACAGGAATGAAGTTAATATTTCCTAAACATAACAATCTTAGAAGAAAAATGGAAATATTTCCCTCAAACTTCAGGATGTTGCAGTTTTGCATATCAGAGGGATTTTAAAATTATTGTTGAAGAAACCAGATGAAGCTAGGAGTAGTTCTGGATACCAATGAGGAAGCTGGAAAGACTTTCTTAAAATCATTAGCAGAGTTAACCCTAGAGTGCAGTAAATAGAGAACACTTGATGGTAGGTCACTTGCCAAGGTATGCAGTGCAGGGAAAGGGTTTCCTGTGACTGCTCTGGAACCCAGAGAGTTATCAGGTAGTCAAGAGCCTGTCTAATCGCTAATGTGTGCTAAACATGATCTGAGCCTGAGGCACATATGCCTGTCTAATAATCCTGATGGCACTATCACTGATAGAAAATGAGAGATGAATCCTTTGTTTTTCAAATATGCTGTCCTTGAAAATATGGATACCCAGATTTCACTGTGTCATATTCTTACAGGTGAGTTATGCTGAGTTGTCCTTCCTGAACAATTATTAGTACTATAACCCTCCCAGGAAGACTCTGAAAATTATCAATGAAAGTAAAATCTCAAGATGCTTCTCAGTCTTTGTGCCCTTGAATAGACTTTGACTGATGTAGGCCAAGTCAGAGAACCGGAAGCCTAATATCCAGATAACAAATTAGAAGTTTCAAGGACATATTTTAGAACTTTGCTAGAAATAAAAGGTGAGTGGGGGAAGAGTTCACTCTTCATTTAACCAATGCCCCCTTAACAGCACATCACCAAATGGGCTGAGGACAGCAGGCATGTTTCTATTCCTTGCTTAGCCTGCTTTGTACTGCTTGACTGACACTTGTGAGGTTTTCTTGGCAACTTCTGAAGCTTTTACTTCTCGTCTTGGGGCCTTATACAGGCTTGGAGGACAGATTTGTTTGTAGAAGTTCTTCCAAGGTTTTCTTAGCATCTCATAGATGGCTGCCAAGGTGCTTGCTAACTAGGCTCTAACCACATAAACACCAGTGTCTATTTTATGTGACTTTTGTCTCAATTAGCTTGAATTTTGCTTTATAAAAGTGAACCAACTAAGACCACTTAAAATCCAGAGTCAGAAGTGTGGCAAGCTAATTTCTGAGGCTTTTTCCAATTTGATATTCCAGGCCTCCATATTAGGCATGCAGAGATCTGTTCAAAGGGTTGTTTATTCAGTTTTTCTTTTGTTTTGTTTTGTTTTGTTTTTTCTTTTCCTTTCTTGTCTTTTTCTTTTTCTTTTCTTTTCTTCTTTCATCTTTTAATCTTTTTTTCTTTTATTGTTTTATTATTTTTTCTTTCTTTTATTCCCTGCCTCCCCCTCTCTCCTTCCTTCCTTCCTTCCTTCCTTCCTTCCTTCCTTCCTTCCTTCCTTTCTTCCTTCCTTCCTTCTTTCCTTCCATCCTTCTTTCCTTCCTTCTTTCCTCTCTCCATTTTCCTTTCTCCTTTGCAGAGAATAGCACCTTCAAGGCTTGTGAAAAGTATAGAAATTTAGGCCTTATCATAGATCCACTGAATCAGGATCTGCAATTCTGTGCGATCACCACATGATTTGTGTGCTTGCTGATGTTTGAAGAGCACTACCCTTGGACTTTAATAAGAGATTAAAGTTACTGTGGTTGGGAAGTAGGAACATAGATTCTCTGATTGAATAACTAATAAGCTGGAGGGCTATATCATCTACTCAAGAGTAAAACATCCTAAGTGCACTGAACATTAAATGTTTGCATGCAAACAGTGTTAAGTACAGATAGAAGCATGTGTTAAATATTCCCTAATTCAAGGGGGACACTTTATCAATAGGTTAGTTCAGTGTACCAAACATATGGGAAAATATAGGACTGTGTAGCCAGCAACTTCATCAAACAAAATAATTTCCATGGTGATCTGGATGAAATGTTTGAAAAATGGTTGAATTTAGAATTACGATGTAAAATACAAGAAGTTCAAAACACACACAAATGCATTAGTAGAAGTTCTAGCACATTGGCATTTACTCACAAGATCAAAATCACTCAACAAAAATAAAGGGGTATGAAGCTGCTATATCTGTTATACTCTAGATAAGTAAGATAGTAATGATAAATACTTTTGAAGGTAGAGTATTTCTTTTAAACACTCCCAGAAAGGAGACATTATGGTAAAACAAGTCTGCCTTTCAACACGTCTCAGTTATTGGTGGGGTTTAGCTGTAGATGACAGAGTCAAGATGACATCAGTCAGGTTCACTCAAGTATTAATTTGAGTTTGGCCAGCATCAGTGACTCAAGCCAGTCTTGTGAAAGACACAGTTCTAGGGAAGGGACAATAGCAAAACTCAAAGATTAAGAAAATTATCTCAGACTTAAATATTTGCTTAGAAGAACCATAGCTCCCTAATGGGAATGCTGCACTGCTTGAGGTGAGAGTGACTTACGATTAGTTCTAGTTGTAATGCCAGTGCCAAAGCAGCTCTTTTCCCTAAGAGGTATACTGCCCAGTGTGGGAGACACTGGGCACATGCAACTATTCAATACTGAATATGTGGCTAGTATGAAGCAAGAAGTACCAAAAATATAGATTATACTCCAGATTTCTAAGATTAATATAAATAAAAGAATGTAAAATATGTCATTCATTTTTAATATTTTTATTTAATTGATAATATGATGAAATGATAATGGAGATATCAGTCTTAATGAAATATATCATTAAAACTAATTTCACTTGTCTTTTTTTTGGCAGAACCATGGATTGAACTCAAGCCCTTGCACTCGTCAAGGAAACACTTATTCTACTGAGCTATCTCCCCAGCCCCTCACTTGTTTTTAAGTGTGTTTACTAGACCATTAAAATTATACATGTGGTTCATATATGTAGTTTGCATATATATATTTTATAAAACTGCTCTAGAGAATTTTTTTTCTTTTAGATAACATATTTTCATTACACCTACACTAGTAGAAAAGTCTCACTGTCTGACAAGAAAAGTCAATTATTATTTCAAAGAATTGAATGGTTGCAAAGGAGAGACAATGCTTAAAATAAAAAGCCAAACCAACAAAAACAAAGAGAGAAAAAACAATAAAGAGGTTAGAATACAGTCATGTAAGGCTGATTAGGTCACTAGACCTTAACCGTACCCCTAGATCTTAACACTTTCTGTTCCATACACGTTGTATCCTTCTCTGTATGTAGCATAATTCTGAGTGTTGGTGGCAGGAGCAGGCTTAAAGTTTTGGGTGTTCTTTGTGAGTTTCATGCGTTTGGACTCTGCCCGAGATTTGTAACAGAATTCTATCAAAGCCACCATCATGGCCAGCCCCAGACCTCCGACAAGTATATAGAAAACTCCTGCCACATTGCTCAGGCTCAGAGCGCTGGTCTTGTCCTAAGAAAAATGAACAACATGATTAGTTCTTGGGCAAAACAAAGGTAATGGGACATTTAAATACATTACAACAATACAGGATATTTCTAAATTGTAAAATAACTAAATATTGATGTAAGTGTTATGACTCAACTCTGGCAACTGGCTAATGTTTCACAATGACTAGCAAGACTGTATATTGTGCTTCTGTTGACAGTTTTGATCCTTACCTAAAGAACCCTTTCTTGTTCAGTCTTTATGCTCCTTTCATATTTAAAAATGGTCAACAACTAAGTAAGGCAGCACTTGGTCATAGGAACAAAACAGTAAACACAAGCATAGTTCATTCCTCCGCTAGTCTCAACAAACACCATTTTCCAGAGTTGAGCTGGGACATAATCTCTATAAATGTAACACTCTTTATTTGGGAACTTGAAGCACTCTTTCCCCTCTCTGCCCCGCAACACCCCTTTCTCCCTTGTTCTCCCGGTGACCAACTTTGACAACTAGTCTTTAAGATACCAGGTGAGAATAGTAAAAGTTTCTCCTATTCTTGTCTTGAAAGTTACTTCATGAGGGTTTGTTAAAAAGGGTTAACTCTCCTCTTTTCCCAAGTGACTGAGAAATTGCTCCCTTTAGGAATTGGTTGCTAGGTTTTCATCCTAATCAAAATCAGGGCAGCAAGTCTTTGTACTGCTAGAACAAAAGTGTAGCACAAAGAATTGGCTCTGCTCCATCTTTCTGAAAGTTTAAGATATCAATCAGGGAGACCTTTTGGGTCCTGAATTGGCTCCATACAAATCAGAAAGTTTTTCCAGGAGGCTGATGATTTAAAAAAAAAATCCAGCTCATTTTCAGCTTTCACTCCAGGGAATGTGGAGAATAATTTATTAAAAAAGAAAAAGAAAACTTCCCTTAATTTCTTTCTATTTAACATGGGGGAAAATTGAGGAAGCCGGTCAGTGACTTTCAGGTCAAACTATGAATCTGACTAAGCTATCTACCTGTATGAAAAACCAAAAACTGAATTGCTGAATAATGGAAAGAAAAAAGTTGGTGTCTTGAACCCTACCTTGAGGTAGGACACACCAAGGGCCAGGAGTCTTTCTTTGAAAAAAAAAATAAAATAAAGTAGCATTTTGTAGTCTTTTTAGAGGGAATGTAACCATTTTGCTGCTGAGTGTAACTGAACACAATACCCAAAGTTTTAAGCCAGTGAATTTTGAGCATTTTATTTAAATGGTGTCAGAATGAGCAGATGGTAGTCATTGCTGACCCTTAATATTGTGGGTAGCTAGTCCTGGTATATTTAAAGCATCAAATGGAAATGGACTACGGCCATGCCCTTTTGATCCTATTTTCAAAGGAGCCAGCCCTGTACTTCTTTGCCTCAAAAAAAGGCTAATTGAAATTGAATCAGTAAGGAGGTGTCAGGATGCCTTGTGTCCACAACAACCTTGCAAATAGATGTTCTGTTAAAAGGAATGACAGCTAAGTGACTGGTAAGCATTTTTGTCACTTAAGAAATGAGTTATCTCTCTAAGGAGGTTGGTGAGACTATCTGCAAGGATGTTCCGCAGTCTCTTAGGAAATGGTCCAATTTCTGGTAACCCTCTCTCTGCCATCATATTTGTATATGTGGATAGTATTTAAAAGATAGGGGAGAGGTTCTTTAGCATCACCCATGAAAGCTGTAGCAACAAGGAAAGTTTCAAGTTCCATGTGTTTAACTTTCACAGCAGTTATACAATTCCCTGATGTAGGGTGTAAAAAACCAGTAGCAAAATGGTTCACTGCACGGGGAAAATGAGTGGCATTTCATGAAATGAATTAACTGATACCACAATATTAGTTCAAGAAAAGGAAAAGGCAAAAATTGAAACTAAAAAGAACTTTCTTAGGGGAGCGAAGAGGGGCAGGAAGGAGGCTGGGAAGAGTGTTTCATGCTTATCAATGTGATGTTATCCTGACAATGTATACCCTTAAAGAGCATGCGACTAAATTTTAAAAGGGTTACCAACATAGTTTCAAATGACACCTTTGGAGAGAAAAGTGTGACAGATTTAGTGAACTTTGAGATCCAAATAGATGCTGACTTCAATAGGACAGCAGCTGGGAGGGAGCTAATCTCTCTGCTTACAGAGACCAGTTTTATTTATTTCTTTTCAGATGGGATAGATATAATATATTAACTTTAAAAGATATTTACAACTACAGTCTCTGACGTTGTAACGGGTTAAAAAGAAGTACTGTCACAATTGGATCTTGTTTTTTTTTTTATCATCTCAGTTGTTGTTATGTTTTTTTGTTTGCACTTTTGAGATGTGAAATACAGTAAAACCCCCTTATAACACAGCTCATTACTTTACAGCTTTGGAATGCAGCGGGCCACATTGAGCCCCTTCTCATCATAACAGCTCTGCAGAGGGTGAAGTTGATGGCATGGGGCAAGCCTCTGGGGCTGATGGTTGCCTTATTCCTTTAGCGCTGGTGTTATAAAGGGGTCCCACTGTGTCAGGGAGTGTGTGTTGGGAAGGAAAGCCGTTTGGGGATAGAAAATAAACAGTGGGTCAAAATGTGATTGCTATTCAGTACAAAAAGACCTTCAGCGACTGACCTTACTCCCGGAGTCCTTGGCTCCACATTCCCCCTTATCGTACCACCATTTGTTTTTCAGCTTGTCTAAGATGCCTTGTTCACTGAGTTTCAATACTGCAAGGTTTACAGGCGTTCTTCACGTGGGAAATAACATAAATAACATTATATTATGTTATTTTATGTTATTCAAGCTTTAAACTACTTTAAAACTATAGAAAGCGATAAAGCAGGGGGCCCTGGCCACAGAGTAATTTTAGACACTGCAGGCAACCTGAGCATTACCTTATAAAAAGTTAACACTACAGCAACGCTATATTTACCAGGGCCTGCCCATATCGCTTTGAGTAATCGGCACACACTGTTAAATAATGAGGATAGAAAAAAAAGGCACTCTTTGGATAGGCTGTGTGTGGTGAGGAGGGTCTCCCCTCAAGTGACAGTCGGCGGCGGCAGCTTGCGGTAGCTTTGTCATGGAGGCATATTCGGTTTGATCTAACTGGGTGTCTTGTTGTACTTCCAGACAGAAAGCAACTTTTATGGTGGAGTCAGGAAAGGGATGGTGCCAGAAAAGAAAGTATTTCTATACTGTAGACTGAGAAATGGATGAAACTTAACAGAAGATAGATTCTACCTAAGTAACATGCCTCCTGATAACCTGTCCCTTATTACAAACATCTCTTGCCTAGCTGAAAATTATCTCACAAGAAATTGTATGAGATATATGGCCTCATTTCAAAAACATGTCTTCTAAATTCTTATGCACACAATGATCTTATGATCTTAGTATTAAAGGTGTAATGTGGACTTCTGAGTTTTGAGGAGTGTTTTCAACAGTGGAAAAATTGACCTATGCATTGTTTTTTCATGTTACTGACTACCTGTCCTTCTGATATGGTCATATGATTATGGTTAACTCAGGTCATCAGGCAGTGGGCCAGATTGTTTCTAAACAAAATATTAGTAGGACATGATATAAAATGGCAAATTAACTCTGCCACTGTTGGGTAGTACTGGAGAGGAACAGTTTAGGTAAGTTCTTTTAGTAAGATGAGACCCCCTCAACTGAGAGGCGAATGCAATCCCAGGAGACCAGGATACTGATCATTTGTCTTTCACTGCTTAGAGTGTAAGGACCACATTTGGAGCCTGATGGCAAATGTGTGAAACCCTACTGGCCCTAGAATAAAGGTTTTCTCTCAGAGATTTCTTCAGCTGTAAAACAGGAATACTGACCTTTACCTTATATTTTTTCTAGAGGTGTTGAATTTTGAATGGAAAATCTTTAATAGTTTTGAGTAAAAACTCCATTATATAAAGGATTGCATAAACTACCATTATGAAACAATAAAATGTGTTCAGATTCATGTAGACAATATTACCAACACTGGTGCCTGGTGGTCTGTATGTCATTAACTTAAAATAAGTGGTCAGATAAATTTCTTACAACCATGAGCATTCCATAAAAATTTTGAGCATAGTTTGAATAAGTTGGATCCATTAACTGACAAGAATTCCTATAGTCACATAAATATAGTGTCTACCATACCACGTTATAATGTATATTTCCTTTCTTCTTCCATTTGCTATTGAAAGCAGAGGAGTCATCCTATTTGTAGGTATCTAAACTATGTATAATCACCTAAAAATAATATGCAGTTTCAGAATAGTTGATATTTGACAAAGTATAAGTCTTTAGTGTAGGGCTGGGTGATATTTCCTTGATTAGTGAGGGAGCTAGCAGATGAAATATCAGCATTTTGTAACTCACAAGGAAGTTGGGACCCCTTTATACTTTATATAAATTGCTTCAATGAATGGTCAAAATCCCACCTTTCTCAAAAGTAAATCAGAATAGCTTAGAAAACAAAACAATAAAACTGAGGCTCACAACTGAACCTCTAATATACATTTTGGCAGTGAAAGGGAACTCTTAGGATTTGAAAAGGCCAGGCATGCCATCTATGGTGCTGGGTTCAACATTGGAGCTGTTTTCTATCCTACTGACACCATCTCCCCCATCCACTCTCTCCCTTCCTTCCTCTATTATCTGTATCATTTCCCTTCTGATGTGTTCTCTTAAGCCAGATGCTGGCATGAAGCTCAGCCATATGCAAGTTGACTTAGGGTGCAGGGCAAAGGTGATTTCCAATGACATAGAGGTGACCTGAACCCATCATGAGTACAGAAAAATGTACAAAATGTTTTCTTTCTCTTCATTCTTTATTGCAAAATGTACTGTGTTGTCACACAACTTTTGCTAAGCCCTTACCAGCTCCATCATTCAAGATTCCATTGAGTTTTTTTTTTAGTACTGTTGCTTTCACTAGGAATTAGGTACAGAGCAGTCAGATTAAAGGTACTCATACTGGAGCCCAAAGGAGAAGTATTATTCTTTAGAGAGCTTGGTTTTTAAAGACACTGTCAAACCTTAAGTGAGCTAGTTTGATAAAAGTATAGCATGTTAGTTTAAAACAGTGATTTTTCAAAGTGTGGTCCATGAACCCCTGGAGGACACTTGACTCCCTTTCATCAGAAGGTTTGTGAAGTCAAAACTTTTAATAATAATGTCAAGACATTACCTGCTCCTCTCCTTTTTATTCCCTGATGATATATGGTGAAATTTCCTAGAGACTGCATGATATGTGACATAACAACAGATTGGATGAGAAGACAAAAATGAAAATTTCATTCTCTTAAATTAAGCCAGATATTGAAGACATTTGCAAAAATATAGGTCAATAGCATTCTTATCAGTATTTCTTTTGTTTTGGAAAACTATAACTGTTTACATAAAAAGGATATTATTCATGTTGACACATTGGGTGTATTGTTTTTAGATGAATGAATGTGTACTTTAAAATTTTTTAATTTTCACTTCTAATGTGGTAAATATTAACAACTATAACACATAAACAAAATCTCTTTAGGATTCTCAGTTTTTGTATGAGTATAAAAGGTCCTGGGACAGAAAGTTTAAGAAGCACTAGTTTTGGAAGAGAGAATTCTTTTCTTATAATGGGTGTATCCTGGGTTGCCCCATATGCACTTTTGCGAAGACCCAGGGTTAGTATATCAGTAAGCAACTTGTTATCTTACTTCTGGCCCATCCATGTCTTGTCACCCAGTGGCTTTTGCAGAGTGGCTGTAGCTGCTCTCCACTCTCATGACCTCCACAATTACAGGGGAGGTTACTTTAGAGCAATGGTCCTCAACTAGGGTGCATTTTATCCTCCAAGAGACATTTGACAGTGCTTGGCGTCATTTTTGTTATTATGACTGGATGGAGGAATATTATAATCATCCAGTGAATATGGTGTGCTGCTATACAACCTACAATATCCTGGAGAGCTTCCACAACAAAGAATTATCTGGCACCAAATGCCAATAATGCTGAGGTTGAGAAACTGGGCCTCTGAGCATCGAAATCTCCTCTGGGATACTGGAGAATATTGGAGAACTCTGACAAATGATATCCTCCTACAAATTTAGTCTCTGATTGGGAAATAAATCACAGGGTTTATGAAATCTGGCAAGGAACTAATGTGCATTTGGGAACTTCTAAATAAAAATGAGGGAAGAAAACAAACAATTCAAGTAGCAGCACAGCCAAGGAACATATAAAAGCTATAATCAGAAATCACAGGTAATACCACTTAGCAAGGTTAGGATAGTTGCCAAATAAATAAAATATTTAAATGCTCAAGTTTCTAGAGCTCCATCTTGCTGTGCTATAGACTAAATTTTCAAGACAGCAGAGAAAAATCACTTTTATCTGTAGAGTGCTTTTTCTTACTGCAGTTTGTTAAGCATACTGCCCAGCCCAAACCAAATCAACCAAATGTTTTGATACATTCTCCACCAACACACACACAGACACACACACACAGACACACACACACACACACACACACACACACACACTCATACATCCACATCACACACATGCACACACATAAACACATACTTTGGTATTTTGAAGAAAAGGAAATAAAGTGGGCATTTGCTCATTTTAAATGTCTCTTTCTGCATGAAATCATTTTTGCTCTTCCAATATTTTCTCTCCCCACCTTCACAATATCTTGCTTTATTATTCATGTCAATGTCTGTGACTCACAGTAGACTGTCTGCTTTTTAAAGGCAGGGATCATGGCTTATGTACCTACAGTCACAGTTGTTATACTTTTCTCAAGAACTATCTGCTAAATTGATAATTGTCTTTTAGTTTTTTAAAAGTTTCATCCTATTACCTTTAATAATTATCATTCAAGTTTAATGATCACCTAAAGAAGGTAAAGTTATGGTCTCCTCCACTTAATAACTAAAGAATCTGAGGCACAGGTAAGTTAAGCACTCCGTTCAAGCCACTACAGCAAATTATGGGGCTGGCCAGAAGACAAGTTAATATACATTACTCTCTGTGCATTTTCCAGTGTGGCACAAAAAAGGGTAGCAGCTGCTCTTATTTTTGTTCTTCAGGCTTAGATGTTCACAATGTTTTTTTTTTTTTCCCTTCAGGGATCATGATTCTCCAAATAACTATCAACCTAGCAAGGGCATATTTTGCAGCTGGGGCCTTTTACTGTGATGCAGCAATATGTTTTCAGGGTAGTGTTTCAAGCAATTACTACAGTCCCTTAACTGGTACCTGAGAGAATTATGAGTCAGAAATATTTACTGTATTCACCTCAATGGAGAACAAAAAGAATTAAACAAAGTAGGTCAGATGGCTATCGTGGAAATTAGTCAAACATCCTCCCCCTGAAGAGCGTGTCATGATTTTTTTTTGTTTTGCTTACTAGAGCCGTTAGAAGACAAAGTCATGGTTAAGTAAGATTAGGGAGAAAACAGGAGGACATTGTGATGTAATTGTAGGGGGTCTGGGAATTACCCCCCTTCCAAGATTGTTTTCCTAATTGATAACTGAAATTCTACCATGAGACTTCCACATCTGTAAGTTTGAGAAACATGTTTTGTTGAAACATAAGTCTTCCTGAAAAATAGAAAACGAAGCAGAGGGTACCTATTTACAAATAAAATCTCTTTATTCTTTATTTAAAATATTTGTTTGTAGGTAAAAGTGTAAATTTCTCCAAAAGATATTTTATGGCATCTAAGTTATAAATGTGTATAGGGTTCAGATGGAGAGAGCATAAGAAAATGCAAATTAGTCATTTAAAATTATGCGGAGAGAATATTGACTTGTGTTAGGATGTTGACTCCCGCTTGTGGGAAATAATAAAGTGGGGTCATAGTCTTATTTTTTTACACAGGGCAACTCATAGTGCCTTGATAATAAGCTCTATTTTTGAAGAAAATATTGGATGATACAAATTTCTGTCTCTTCCATTTGTACCTGCCAATAACTAACTTACAAAGCACTGTGCTCACGGGTGGGGGGTGTCTAGACTCTAGGGCAGTTGCTGGGTTATGACAATCAGCCATTTCAATGGATAGTGCTATTTTAATGATAGTAAAGCTTGCATTTTGGAGACAGTATTAGCATAAGAATACAGTTGTATTTTTATTTCTGTGAAAGTATAAACTGTTTATCTAAAAAGTCAAAATAAATAAGGCTTTTGATATATTTAAAAAGAACTGTCCAATTTAAAATATTTATTTCTGGAAATACTAAAAATAGTAAATAAAGTAGCTTGAAGCCACATTGAAGCCTTACAATGAACAAAGAAATACAAGAGGATGTAAGAAAAATTGGATAGTCTTGTGAATTAATTACCAAGTGATTCCTCTAAATAATCTGGTGATCTTAGAAACATTGGGAGATAATTTTGTAATGATATGGCTCTGGGCTTGAAAAATATAGGAACCCAGGGTATAGTATGATTTATCCACCTGAGAGACTATGAAATATATTCTGTTCTAAGTAGCTTCATTTCTGCCTCAGCAGGTACACCTAAAGAGCAAATGCCTATTTAATTAATGCATGCAGAAGTCCTTTAATGGTGCCCCAGAAGGAAAAGATATATGTGTAAATGTGTAGGTTACAGAGGAAGACAAGTTCACAAGACATGTAAAAGAAATAGATGAGCAAGGACAGTACATTGTCATACTTAATTAGAATCTGGTCTGACAGCACAATATGTGGATGATGAAAATGGAATCTGATCACAATCTGAGCTGGAAGCCCTTCTTTTGCCCTATCCCTGATCCAAACATTTGCTCCAAGTTAACTGATGTTTGTTTCTTGGTATCTAGGGATGTTTTGAACTCTTCAGTATTACCTTTGGTCCAGTGGTGGGAGAACGGTCATCTTTGCTTTTTTTTTTTTTTTGTTAACAAATGCAGTAAAGGGGATTGAACTCAGCAAGCACTGAGCTACACTCCCAGCCTACTTTTCCTTTAGAAAGTTTTAAAATTTTGCTTTAGGAGACAAGTTCTCATTAAGTTGCTCAGGCTAGATTCTAACTTATGATCCTTCTGCTTCAGTATCTTGAGTGGGATTGAAAGTTATGTGACTTTGCCAGGCTTTTCTGTCTTTTTCCCTGAAAATACTTTAGGTTTTCATATTGATGAGCCACCCTTCTCAATCACTCACTCCAGCCTTCTCTGGTGAAGCCTTAGCTTTACTCAGGGCATAAAAACTTATATAGGTAGGCATATCCATCTCTGCCTAGGTTGTTCTAGCTTGATTAGTTGAAAGCAAT
Organism: Octodon degus; assembly: GCF_000260255.1. NCBI lineage: Eukaryota > Metazoa > Chordata > Mammalia > Rodentia > Octodontidae > Octodon > Octodon degus. Next base: position 3,862,730 of record NW_004524800.1, on the reverse strand, counting down.
TGATGATCAAGCAAGATATTGAAAAATAGGACTTGCTATGTAGTCCTTTATATTATTTCCTGTGGGCTAACTTGGGATGTGTGCAATGAATGTTTTATGCCTTCATATAGCAGTGGTTGGAGGCCATGGAAGTTCAAACTATTCTCTAGCATACGCTTATATCTGGAGCCCTTCCAAACTCATTACTCTCTTTTTATATTCAATCTTTCTACATGCAGATCAGCCTTAACTTTCTCCAAAACCACATACAATGATTTGCAGAGTTATGCAGTACTGAGCTGCTACACACTCTCTGAAAGTGTAGTTCACAAATGTAGTTCAAACCTATTTCATTTGTTCATGAAATCATAAGTTAATATAAGTGCAAAGACCAAATTCAATAATGTATGCATATAACATTAGGGGCTCAAATCTGTGAGTCATTTTACTAAAGATCTAACAACACTAAAGACTAAAATCTATTGCTGAATATCTGTGGTAACATAGCAGATCCAGAAGTACCTTGAAGATATGCGACGATAGCCAGTGACATTTAAAATAGCACACTCTGATTTCACAAACTGAATTTCTCTGATTCACTTCTACTAAGCCAGATTTCTGTCTAGCTTCCACTTCTACAACCAGAATCCAAAATCATGGATTGTAGACTCTTTCACACAGCCTGATTTGTCTGAGAAGACTTCATACCCAATATATCCTTGATAAAGGGCAGGGGATCAGAGACGATATTAGGCTTAGGGAAGGCAATTTTAGTTATAATGTGGTGACGGATGGTTTCCTAAGTACATGATTGGTATGAATCAATTGAAAATTTTATGTTAACACATATTGAAAATTCCCACTATCAAGTCTGATTGGGCTTTATTATGTGAGTGTGTTTTCTTCAGTTCATTTTCAGAGCACCAAGAAAGGCCAGAAGCTGAAATTATGAGTGTTTCTGAAGATATCTAGGTCATTGGGTCACAACTTTCAACTCCTGTTATATGCATATATCATTTGAGTTTACCAGAAGCACAAAGGATAAGTGTTTCTGGAGATATTTGGAGCATTCCTCTGACTTTAAGCAAAAAATGCATTGAAAATTTAATTTTATGGGTGCCACCATCCTCTTTTTCTGTAATAGCCATTGAAAAACAATCAACCTCAGCTTATATACAAATATAGATTCCAAAAATGGTGTCTATATGTCAGATCTGAAGGCTGACTACTGGTCTCCATGCCATGAATATCTACCGTCCTCCTTTCACACACATTCTAGCAGCCACATATCTCATTTGTGTTTGCGGTATTGATGCTAGACAGGACACACTAGCAGTCTTACCTAGATGTAATACATATAAACACATGTACATATGTAATAGTGCATGTGTGTATGTGTATATATTTATATATATACATATATAGTATACATAAATTTAAAAGTATGCTATTGCCTTAGATCTACAGTTTGAGATGTATTCATATCAGTGCCAGAAGAAATTAAGCAAAAAGGTGAATCCAGAATTTGGATCCCATTTTTGCCATCTCTGACCAATGGATATCAGCCTCATATGCCAAGGGCCAAATGCTATACCGCTCTCTAGAAGTCAAAAGAAAGAATTTCAATTGCTTTCCATAAAAGACATTTGCCCCCACCCTGCTCCACCAGCCCCAGCTCCCACCCTAAACACATGTTTTTCAGTTGCATCAAATCCTTCATGTTTCGTTTTCAGGACTGTCCTACCTTTCAGTCCATGTAGTTCTATCACCTCTCAAAATAAAAGCAAACCAATTGATTTGGTCTTCAAGGGGCAGACAAAGCACAGATATGCACCACTTCAATCTTTGACACTGCAACGATGTCTTTCCTCTTGGCAAGTGGATAATATCATTCTTACCGTCAGGCTTTTCACTTCTGCTGCTCTTTCTGTAGTGCTGATGTTGGATATTTGGTCGTTATTTATCAATAAGAAACACATTCATGTTATGAGGATAACATCAAAGGTAAACAGCCATGTCCTAATCATAGAACTCATGTTAAGGCCACATAGTCAATTTTAAAAAGTCACAGAATGGAATAATCTAGTAAGATTTTCTTTCTGGATTTTACACTGTTTTCCAGTAGTAGAATTTATTCTTTAACACCATTTTGAAAAAAATCAATGGATTGGTAGCCACAGTTCTTAAGTCAATAGGTCCCTTTCTTGAAGCAGCCATTTGAGAAAAAGTGAGGATTTGCTCTTGGGAAGAAGACCTGAGTAAGTTCAATGAGCAAATTTAGTCACTACCAGGAAAGAAAACTGTCAGGTTCTTCATATTTCCAGGAGGCAGTACCAGCACAGAAACATGCAAACTAACGAAGATCATAACATACTCACCCTACTCCTTGATCTCTAACCAGTCTTGTGGATTCACAGGAACTTCTGCTAAGACCCAGGAAGAGCCATCGATCTGTAATGATTCTTGCCTACACATATAACAGTGTCAATAAAAAGTCATTGGGGTCCATCTTAACCCTTGGTCTCCAAAATTTCTACCTTGAGAGATGGCTCCTGCCAGTAAAAGGTCCATTTTGTTGCAGATAAAAGCAGATGCAGATTCATATCCATTACCCAAGGCCCAAGAATGTCAAATAATTCTGAGTGTGGAAAAGAAGTGATTAAGAGATGGTGGCATAGCAGAGGAGAATTTTAGACATACATAGAAGAAGAAATACACACAAACTGAAATACAGTTACAATGCCATTTGTCTAAGCTCCATCAACCATGGAGCTAAGGTAATTTGGAAATATGCTGTATCAAACTGTGAGGTTTTATTAGTTTGAATAGAAGAGAGACCTGCTAAGCAAATGCATGAGATTTTGAAAAAAAAAAAAGAGGGGCCGGGGAGATGGCTCGGTAGAATAAGCACTTGCCGGCAAGCACAAGGGCCTAAATTCAATCCCTGGTTAAAAAAAAAAGATTGCTAGCAAGACAGGAGGAACCTGTTCAAATTTCTTAAGAGAACAAACTTGTTTAGATACCATAAAAGCCATCTACATACAAGTAAGACCAATTTTGATTATATGCAATTTTCAAAACTGTCAAAGCGATTTCCTTTTTTTTTTCCCTAAATACCTATGATGCACATCAGTCAGTTTCTTCATTTTTCCATATCTGAACTGTACTGATGTATTAATACTGAGTCATAACAATAATCTTACTATTTATTTATTTATTTATTTATTTATATTTTTGGCAGAACCAGGGATTGAACTCAGGCCCTTGCGCTTGCCAGGGAAGCACTTATTCCACTGAGCTATTTCCTCAGCCCTACCATTTATTTAAATAATGAAGATTTAACTGAATGATCCTATTTGTTCTTTTTTTCTCCTTACATGCCTTACAAAGTAAGTAAAGGAACCATGTATTGCTCAATTGTCATTGACATCAAGGGGTGTCAGAATGGTTCCATTTAAAATTTGGTTCCATTATTTCGCAAAGCACACACAAGGCTGTTTTTCACCTCAGAAGATACAGATAATAAACTCTACTTAAATACCTGGGTAGAACTAAATCCAGGTATAAATCTTGGGTGAGGTAAGGTATGGTTTATAGTAACTTCTCATCTTCATCACATAGCTTGTGTCACTGACCCCACTCCTATCAGCAAGGTAATGCTAGGTGGGCAAGCCAAGCTGGCATCCTTTAGCCAAGATTAAGGCAATGAAATTGGGTGGGCAGAGGAACCATAACAACATAAAAGTTTGAAGCAATGGGCAGCTATAGAAGGCGGCTGATGTGCGTATATGGTAATTCTGTGGCTAAAGCTCCATTCCTCCGTGATTCACAGTGATAGACTTTCATTGGCAGTGTCACAAAACCCTGGTGATATGAGTTTATTCCTGGAACAGCCTACTGGCTTTTAATGACTGCATTTGCACACATATTGAGATAGAGAACTAACATAGAAGGGTGATTTTCAGGGTAAAAATTTCTACACGACAGTTCTAATTTCTGTGATCTCTGCTCTGCATTTATAGTCCATCAGGGAAGGACCAAGTGTACTTTGTTTAGGCCTTATTATTTCAGGTTGGGAAGCTGGTAAAGCCAAGCAGTGTTTTGTTGCTGGCCTGCAGATCCAGTTCAGGTGCTGCCTCAGTTACTGATTTTGTTCTAAATTTCTTGTATTTACAAAATAAAATTTAAAAAAATGCCTATTACCTTAGTTTAAGAATGTAACTAACAGCAGTCTGAAAAATTGCTGGTACTTTACATGATTTTTTTGAGAATAGGCTCAGAATATATAATGGCTCATGCCATGGAGGAAAAAGTCAACAATTTAACATAATAGTCCACTTTTCCTTATTCAAGGTTGTAGGAGTGAGACAGAGAAATAAGTAAAAGAGTATTTCCTCCTCTTCTAGTTTTAGAGATAATAGGTGCAGAAGTGTTTTTGTAAAAGTAAGAGTACTTATAAATGTCAAACTTCATGACTATTATCATTTTTAGTAATCAGGATTGAGAGCTGGAATGACTTAAATATGCCACTTGCCTAGTTACCAAGGTAGTTGAAAGTGAACCTGATTTTTATGGAAATATATCACATGCAACCAGATTCATATTAGTTATTGGGGGGTTGGTGCAATAAATTGCTGCCAGCAGTTTATCACAAGAGGTAATCCTGAAATTCAGCAGACATTTGTGACAACATTGGCTGTGTGATCTTCTCAAAGTCATCAATATCTCTGAGTCACACTTGTTCTGTGAAATAATGGTATATTCAGCAGTTAGCTGTCATATTAAGTGGGGAAAGGGTACGGTCAAGAAGTTTAATTCTCAAGCCATTCTGCTAATACAATAAAACTTCACTGATTTGCACCAAGGGGAAGGATTGTCTGAATGAGGACAGCAAGCCCTGAATCAGAAAATGGGCCTGAAGATGATAGTCTTATTACTTTAAGTTTAATTTATAATTCAAACTGACTATGAAACATTGCCCTAGTGAAGATCATTGTGAGAACTATTTTAGCAGATAAATTTCTTTTTTTTTAAAATTTATTTATTTATTTATTTATTTATTTTTGTGTGTGTGTGTGGCCAGCTCAGCACACTAGGGGGCGGGGCTGGCTGGCATGTGGTGCTGGGGGATTGAACCGTGGTCGCTGCATTTTTGCTTAGCTTGTTCTAAGTAGGTGCTTTAGACCACTGAGCCATCTCACCAGCCCTTAGCAGATAAATTTCTAATGAATATGATTATATCTAATGAAATGTTTCCAATATTTGAAAAAGGGTTTGTTCTCTTAAGGGAAAATCCCATTGACAGTCTAGTCTAAACTCTTCATTTGCTTAACAAACCTCTCTTGTCTCCTTTTCTAATAATACAAAGTCAATTTATAGACTGGTCCCTGTTTAGCTTATTACAAATTATTATTTAGAGGACTACAAATCCACAAGATTTCACTGTCATTTCTACCTCCTCCCCCACTGAATTGTGTTTAGTATCACCACTAAGTAGTGGTAGAACAGAGTCAAGTTCTTCTCTTGCCCCATTTTCTTGCTCACTTACAGAAAACAGCAGGTAGTGAGAAGGAAAAAGACAAAGGCAAGCTCCTTGATAAACCCGAAAAGGAATTAGCAATTGTTGGGTGTGCATCACTGACCATGCTATCATCCATAGTTGAGAAAAGGTTTGACTTATTTCAAATATTGACAGAAGAAATGACCAAGAAAACTAATCTGAAAAATGACTGGCAGGTAGTCACATGGCCAAACAAGTGGCAAATATTTCAGATCTACTGCAATATCCTCTATTTGTGTATCAAAATTCAGATAATCAGGAAATTGTGAGATGGAAATAAAGTTACTTGGTAAAATACTTTCAGCAGTGCTAGCTGAGGAAAAAAGTTCCATTGCTGGTTAATTAGCAAACAGGTGGCCTAAAGTTTTGGGGTCTTCATGATACCAAAATATCTTGGTGAAAAGTAAAATTTAAACCAAATTATGTGCAGTTTTAATTTATATAATATCACACGTCTGGTAATTTGAAAACTTCTGGGTATGTGACATCATGTGATTATCTCAAGGCATCTTGATATAGTCCATGGCTTCATTTTCCTAGGCTGAGTAGGAATGATGAGTTCATGAGAACAATGTATCCAAATCCAGCTTAATTTTCATTCTGCAGCTCCCTTCAGTGATATAATTAGCTTCTTGGTGGCCTGCTAATAACATGAGAAAAAGATTGGAAAGAAAGTGCTAAATACTTTGAGTATCACGTTAGCCATTGTAAAAATCAAATGAACCAAAAATTTGGATAAACAGTCAATGTCATCAGTTCATATTGGTGGGAAAGGAAGTTAGTGCTTTTCGACACATAGTAAAACCTTGATTAATTGGAATCCATAAGGAATGATGGAATTTTCCGTAAGAATACCCATTTTGGTTCATTCTTGGCTAAAGACATGTTTTCTTAAAATGCTTGTATCCACTTTCTTGCCTCAGGGAAGCAGCCTCTAATGTTTGTGGCTCAATCCAGATGGAGAGGTTATAGGAGAAAAAGCTGAATGTGATCTAACCACAGGTTATCTCTTGACAAGTGATTGAAACATCATTTCCTTGAGATCTTCTTTTTGGGCACTAGTGATGCTTTCTCATAATGTGAAGTTCTGAGGGGGATAATTCAGTTAGTTGGGGTACTGGTTATGTGAGTTCTCGTTAATCAAGGTTTTACAATGAAAGGCCTTACTAATAACTGGTAAGATATTAAGCTGATGTCAGTTGTGTTTAAATTTATTTATTTGAAAGTGCTCTGAATCAGTGTTTCCAAACCCATGTTTTACTGCAGACTGGCAAACTAACTTTTGCATCAGGATCCTGAGGCATGGAGAGGAAAAGAGAAGAGTGGTGGCACAACCATTGTATCTGAAGGAGAAAAGTTTTGGCTTGCCTGTCTGTTGCTCTGTGATTGGGAAACACTGTTGTTCACGTTAAGATGCCCATCACATCTTGATTGTCCGAGAGCTGATCTCACATGCTTCAATATCATTTTCATACCCTTTGGGCTGCGAAGAATTGTTTTCAGGTCCTCTCTTATACTTACCCAATGTGCCTTTCCATGTCTTGATGTCATGGCTTCTGAGTGACCCCTCATTTCTTGTTGCTTGGATGATGGCTACTCATTCATTCTAGACCCAAAGAGTGTTAAGAACCAAAGGAATTCCAAGTAATATGCATTTTCTCATGATGGCAGCATGGGTTACAGTTAGACCTACCTGAACCCAGAACGTGGCTAAGGAGAAGCCAAATCAAGCATTCACACACATAAAATCACAGTTAGGCGGCGCATTTGTTCAGAGACACAAAATATCTTTAAAACTTCTCTATATATGATGACCTATTAAAGAAAGACCCCATTTAACTTGAAAACCAATCTTGTTCTTTGGTTTTCAAGTTAAGTGGGGCCAGTTTAAATGGGCCACCACATATAGAGAACAACATTGCAACATTCAAACACATAATTGAGGGAGTCACCCTTACTCAATCAACCAACTTCTATGAACAATCATCACATATTAGAAAAAGAAACTATAACCTGACTTTTCACTAGACGGGTCTAATTTCACACATCACTCAACTGAGGCAAGTGGGGACAGTTTCACAGTAAAGCCTTGGGCTCATGAAAGCCTAGAGCATTGGAACCCATATCATGGCCTTTGTAAAATAACCAGTGTGGTGTGCCAGGGAAGAGAAGAGGTGTCAATGGGGAGCCTCTGTCTGGGAGTTTAAGAAGGGACCCAAGTTAGATCAAAAATATGGGCAGTGCCCTAAAGTCTTTCTGATTCCTAAAGCTGCCAAGCAGGGGAATAACCTGGTCATCCCACTTTGTGTGTGAGTCTTGTGCTCTCTCCTCAATAATAAGATAACAGTCTTGCCGATTACTCGTCACTAAGGGTACCCGGTTGTGGTGACATTGAGGCTGACCTTGGAGTCACCGCCCCCGCTGCCGCACTCTCCTTTGTCGTACCACCATTTGTTTTTCAATTTGTCCAAGAGGCCTTGCTCATTCAGTTTTAATACTGCCAGGTTAACAGCATTTCTTGAAACGATAAAACATAACTTGTAAGAAAATGCACAAATGCTTAGGAAATCGTTAACGTATAAAAAGGAGCACAAGAGGACAAATTGGCTAAATTTCACAGAACGTGGAGCTATAAAAATGTCTGTACAGCAAATACAGGGTTAAATATTGGAAGGTGGCATGGAGGATAACATTTGCTCAAAACTGAAGTGTGCGGGATGGGGAAATTGTCTTTGAGAAAAAAAGTAACAGGAACACCACATCCATGCAATTAACATTCGTCACATATGGCACCATAACTTGGCTTTTACCATTTAAATTGAAAAAGCCGTTGAACTGTAAAATTAAAACAGCAACAAACAGTCAGAGAGGACAACACAGAGAGAGAACATTAAAAAAACGGATGCATTAAATAGATGAGACCATAATTTACCGTCTTATTTAACTCCATGGAATATTGTAGATTTTAAACTTTTAAAAGTTACCTCAAAATCCACAAGAAAGAAAACGACAACAAAATGCATCAGGGTAGGTGGAATACTATAACAACACGGATATTGTTATATTATTCCACCCACCTTAATGCTGAGCCTTTAGGGGTTGCCACACCATAGCCTTTGGAATCCAGATTTCCACCAACTTTCATCGTATCACACGGTTTTCTCTGCTCAATGTACTCATTCATGGTCGACTCCAGCAGGAAGGCAAACTTTCCCTTGGACTTCCGCACTCGGGCCACCCCATCTGCTGTTGTTTTGGTAAACACAGATGGCTCTGCCGATTTCATGTAAGACCACATTTTCTCATACACAGCAATTTTGGATCTCTGCAACAAAGAGATAAGAGTTCTTTGAACTGCCAAAATTGAAAACTGAAAGAGGACCTAGTGCAGTGGTTTTCAAACATTTTTGATTGCAAGCTGTGGAAAGAAAAACATGTTACACTGCAACTGAGGAGACACATTCAGATATGTGTCAACATGTTTCTAAAGCAGGTTTCTTAAAACCACATGCATTCTTGCCATGCAGTGCTCTTGTATATTTTCTATTCTAATTCACTTAAGAAATGCTGCTCATAGTCAGGCATGATGGCACACTACTCTAATCTCAGCACTTTGGGAGGCTGAGGCAGGAGAATAACAAATTTGAACCCTGCCCAGGGAATTTAACAACTTAGTGAGACCCTTTCTCAAAAAAAAAATTAAAAAAGCCTGGGGCTGTAGCTTAGTGACAAAACCTTGGGCTCAATCTCTTGTGCTACAAAAATAAAGCTGGTTATGACGCACTGAATTTAGTTTATGGACTTGTTAATTGGTTAAAATCCCGTATGGAAAACATTTTCTTATTTTAAACTCTCAGTGAAGAAATTGTTCCACACGATATTCTGCTGTGTTTTTTTTTTTTCTTCTGTACTTGCTGGGAAGAAATCATTATAAAAATGTACAATCATGTCAGGCATGGTGGCACATGTTTGTTATGCTGGCACTTGGGAGGCTAAATCAGGAGGTTTGCTGTGAGTTCGAGGCCAGCCTAGGCTACACAAGCAAGTTCCAGGCCAGCCTGCGCTACATAGGCTTTGTCTCAAAACAAACAACCCCAAATCCCCAACAAACAACAATAGCAACAACAAAAGAGTGTACAATCTTCTTAGCCCTTTCAGCATAGTACATAAATTATTGTAATACAGCATTTCCTTATTCTGAGCTGATTCTTGTGATAACTCCCATTCTTTAGCACTATATGCTAGTTATACGAAGAAATTTTGCAGGTTTTTCTGTATAGTGATCCTTCAAACATTGCAAAGCTTTTATTATGTCCCCCCTTCATCTTTTCATCACATGAAACCCCACTGATCAATACGTCTTCTAGAATTCTCATAACTTTAACATTTTATTCATAGACTTATTCTAATTTGTGATATGTCTCTTAAATTGGAATATCTGAAAATAGCATGGCACTCCTGAGTATATAATCACAACAGAGACAAAATAAAACTGCTTCTTGTTATTGGAGCATTAATTTATGTCAGTGTGGCCTGATTTTGCCTTAATGTATTTAGTCATTTATCCATCCTTTGAACAAACATTTACTGAACACCTGACATAGATAAAACACTCTAATGGAAGTGTAAAAACTATATGAAGTGTGATTGAAAATAGCAAATGTTTAAATTAAAATCTATTAAAATAAAATACATATTGCCATTAACCCTCTTCAAAATACTCTCCTTCACTTAGAATACACTTATATAATCATTTTTGCCACTTTCTGCAGCAGTTCTGGGAGTCTTCTTTCGTGAGTGTCTTTACTTGCATTGTTGTGGCTACCTCAACATTACAAATTGGGAAGATCTAGAAATGGTATGGTGCCAAATCTGGTGAATAAAGTAGATGAGGATACACTGTAATGCTTTTATAAACCTGACTTTATGTTGGATGACATTTGACAGCAGTATTCACTGTATTTTTAAACACAATTTCTAAAGACATTCACAGAAGTGAACCTGTAGAACGTTTTAAAGAGGAAAAAATTCAAAACAAGATTATAGGAGGGTAGCAATGGTTAATACATTGCATGTTATTATCATGTAATTAGTTAAAGTCAAAGATATTAGCATTTAATTGTCCAAACAATATTAGCACAAATCTTCAAATCTTTCTTTTCATTGAAGTAAGAGAAATTAGTAGGATAACTATCTTACCAAATATATATATATATATATATATATATTTATATATAATATATAATATAATTTATAAAATTTTATATAATATATATATATATATTTACTTTTCCTTTCTTTTATCCATTCCCCCATCACAGTTTTCCTTTCCTTTTGAATTTTTTCCCATTTTACAATACTGACTATGCAATTTGGATCTTATTTACTCTTTCAGTTTCTGACACTAGGGGGCCAGTTTTATGCTTACATAAGTGCTTCTGGTTCATTTCAGTTAATGAGTGTGGTCTATAATTGCATCTATTTACCTATAAAAGGGTCCACTTTATCCTTCTTTATGGTTGAGTAGTACTCCGTTGAATAAGAAATCACATTTTTTTCCCTCCATAACTCAGTTGTTGGGTATTTAGATTGTTTCTAAGACCTAGCTCTTACAAATTGTACTCCTATAAACATGGGTGCACATGTATCACTGTGGTATGATGTTCTTAATTCTCCTGGGAAGTTATCCAGAAGGGGAATAGCTGGCTCAAATGAGACTTCTAATCCTAGTTTTTTGATGACTCTCCAAATTGGAATTGCATTAAATCTGTATAACAGATTTGGAAGTATGGCCAGTTGTTTTCCAAAGTGATCGCACCAGTCTACACTCCCAACAACAGTCTGGAGAAGGGGTCCTTTTTCCTTACAGCTCCTCAGCATCTGTTATTGGTTGATTTCTTACTTCAGTGTTTTTTTGATTTGCATCTCTTGAATGACCAATGATGTTGAGCATTTTTTCAGATACGTAATTGCTGTTTGCATTTCTTTACTGGGAAGTGTATATTCATCTTAGATACCCATTTTTGGATTGAGTCTTTAAATTAGGGAGGTCTGACATTTTTGAGTCCTTTATATGTTCTCAATAGTAGTCCTTTGTCAGAGGAACAGCTGGCAAACACTTTTTCCCACATTGTTGTCTCTTCACTGTGTTGGTGTCTTCACTTGCTGTGCAATGCTTTTTAATAAGATGAGATCCTGGGGCTGGTGAGATGGCTCAGTGGTCTAAAGCACCTATTTAGAACAAGCTTAACAAAGCACATGGACTGCGGTTCAATCCCCCAGCACCACATGCCAGCCAGCCCCGCCCCCAGGCAGGCTGAGCTGGCCACACACACAAAATAAATAAAGAAATAAATAAAATAAATAAATTAAAAAAAAAAGATGAGATCCTAGTTGTTGATTCTTTGCCATAGTTCCTGTGTGATTGGGATTTTATTCATAAAGTCTTTATTGACAAAAATGCATTCAAGAGTTTTACCTACTGTATCTTCCAGAAGATTTAATGTTTCTGTTTTAATATTTAGATCTTTCATCTATTTTTGAATTTACTTTAGTGCATAGTGAAAGACATGGATCCAATTTTAATCTGTGGCATGTGTAGAGCTAGTTTTCCCAGTAGCATGCATTAAAGAGGCTATCTTTCTTCCCACGAATGTATTTGGTAATTTTGAGTTGGCTGAGTATGTGTGCAGTTGTTTCTACATCTTCTAATATGTTCCATTGATCTTTGCGTCATTTTTTTTTTTGCCAGCATCAAGATGTTTTTATCAAAGAAGCCTTACAGTATAATTTCAGGTCAGGGACTGTGATGCCTCCTGCCTTGCCTTTCTTGCCCAGAAACACCTTTGCTATTCCAGGTCTCCTCTGGTTCCAAACGAATTTTAGGAATGTTTTCTCAAATTCTGTGAGATACGCTGTTGGAATTTTGATTGGAATTGCATTAAATCTGTATAACAGACTTGGAAGTATGGCCATTTTCAGTATGTTGGTTCTTCCTACCCAAAAGCAAGGACTATCTTTCCATTTTCTGATATCCTCTTTGAGCTCTTGTTTTGAAGTGTTATAGTTTTCAACATAGAGGTCTTTTACATACTTCATTAGATTGATCCTAGATATTTCATTCTTTTGATGCTATTGCAAAGGTGTTGTTTTTGTATTTTCTCTCTCAGTGAGTTTGTTATTTGTGTACAGGCAGGCTATTGATTTTTCAGTGTCCACTTCATAGCCAGCTGTGCTCCTGAATTTGCTTATTAAATCTAGCAGTTTTTAGTGGTGTTTTTGTGGCCTGCTATGTAGAGTATCATGTCATCTGCAAATAATGATAATTTAACTCCTTTCTTTCCTATCCTTATTCCTTTTATTTCTTTCTTGTTTAATTGCTCTGGCCAAAGTTTCTAGGACCATGTTGAATAAGACTGGAGGCAGTGGCTATTCTTTTTTTATTTTAGAGGGAAAGCTTTCAGCTTTTGTCCCTTTACTACAGCGTTGGCTGTTGGTTTGTCAAAGATGACTTTTAACAGATCGAGTTGAGATTATCTATTCCCATGATAGGGTTTTTATCATGAATGAGTGATGTACTTTGTCAAAAGCTTTTTATGAATCGATTATGATGGCCATATGATTTTTGTTCTTGGACCTGTTAATATGGTGTATTAATTTAATGATTTATGTATGTTCAATCATCCCTGCATCCCTAGGATAAATCCTGCTTGATCCTGGTGTACAATCTTCTTGATGATTTCCTGCATTCTGTTTGCCAGTATGCTACTGAGGATTTTTTGCATCTATATTCATTAGGGAGAGTGGCCTGTGATTCTCTTTCCTAGTTGCGTTCTTCTCTGTTTTTTGTATCAGGGTAATGCTTTTTAAATTTTTTTTCCATAATTTTATTGAGAAACAACAATGAGACAGTTTCAAACCAAATTGGTAGAACAGTTTCAATGATTAACACATTGCATGCATTCTTCCTAGTGGTTATTTGCTGTACAAGATGTGGACATGATATCCTATTTACAAACACTATTAGAACAAATCCCTCTATTCATTAAGAGAATGCATCTATATAATCTATAGATATTTAATGCTTTTTTGGAATGAATTTGGGAGTATTGCTTCCTGTTCAATCTCATTAAGGAATTTTACAAGTAGTCATGTTAGGTCTTCTTTAAATTTCTTGTAGAATTCAGCAGCAAATCTTTCAGGGCCTGGGATTTTGTTTGCTGGTAGGTTTTTAATTATATCATTAATTTCAATGATTGATATTGGTTTATTTAGAATTTTTATATCTTATTGATTGAGCTTTGATAATTTATAGGAATCTAGGAATATATGCATTTCTTCAGCCTTTTCTGTACTTTTAGAACACAAGATTTCAAAGTACGTATAGATGATCTTCTGGATATCTGCAGGTTCTGTTGTGATTTCACCCATTTCATTCATAACTGCATGGATTTGAGGCTTTTCTTTTTTGATAAGCTTGGATAATGGTTTGTCAATTTTCTTTAATCTTTCAAAGAACCAACTCTTTGATTCCTTGTATTTGTTTTATTTTTTTTTCTTTGTATTTGTTTTAGTCTATAATACATTAATTTCTTCTCTGATCTTTATAATTTCCTCCCTTGTAAGAGATTTTGGCTTAGCCTGCTCTACTATTTCTAAAAGTTTGACGTTCTCCATTAAGATGTTTATTTGCTCTACTTTTCTGATATGGATATTCACTGCTATAAATTTCTCTCTTAGGACTACTTTCATTGTGTCACATAAGTTCTGGTATGTTGTATTGTTATTATCATGTACTTGTAGAAATTGTCTAATATTCTCTTTAATAACACCTGCTAACTGTTGGTCATTCAGGATGGTGCTATTTATTTTCTATGTGTTTATGAAGGTCTTGTAATTTATTTTTCCATTGGTTTCCAATTTCATTGCATTATGGTCTGATAATGTGCATGGGACAATTTCAATTTATTTGCATTTTTTAGCATATTCTATGAGCTAACGTGGTCTAATTTGAGAACATCCCATGTGTAGCTAAAAACAATATGTATTCTCATGTGGGGTGCAACACTCTGTGGACATCTAAGTCATTTGTTCAAAAGTTTGGTTGAGTTCAAATATTTCATTTTTGACTTTTTGTCTAGTTGGTCTGTCTTTTTGTGGCAGTGAGGTATAGAGATTCCCTCAATACAATTATATCAGTGCTTGTTTGATTTTTTTGCATCCATTAATATTTGTTTTATATAGTTGGTGCCCTGGTATTTGCTACATATAAATTTAAGATTATTAGCTCTTCCTCTTGGATTTTTCTGTTTTCAAAGGTGTAGTGATCTTTTTTATCTCTCTTAATCAGTCTTGGCTTGAAATTCACTTTGTCTGCAAATAGAATATCTGCCCTTGTTTTTTTTGAGGGTTGCTGCAGCATAGTTTAATAGTATTGTTTTTCATCCTTTGACTTTCAGTTGAAGAATTTCTTTTTAATTAAGTGTATTTCTCACATGTAGTTCATTGTTGGATCTTGCTTCATCTATTCTGCCAGTCTGTCTTCTGATTGGTGAACTGAGACCACTAATATGGATGGTTATAACTGACATATATTGATTTCTCCCTACCATGTTATTTTCCTGCAGTTGCTCCCCCTTTTTCCTCCCTCTGCTTAATTGTTTCTCTAGTCTGGTGGGTTCATCTTTTGGATTTCATGTAGCTATAGGCCTTGTTATCTCTTTCTAGAATGTCCTTGAAAACATTTTGGAGTGCTGGTTTGGCGGTGGTAAATTTTCTTTGTCATGGAGGTATCTTATTTTTCCATTAGTTTTGAAAGATAGTTTTGTGGGTACATAAATCTGGGTTGAAGATTGTTTTACTTTAGAACTTGACATACTTCATTCTACTCTCTCCATGACTTGAGAGTTTGTGCTGAGATGTCAGCTGTGATTCTGATGGGCTTTCTGTTATAGATGCTTTGTTTCTTTTCCCTAACAGCTTTTAAGATTTTATTCTTGTGCTGAAATACTAGAATCCTCACTATGATATACCTGTCTGTATTTTTTTTAAATTATGGCTAATTGAAGTTCTATATGCTTCACTTAATGGTATGTCAAATTCTTTTACCCTCTCAGGGAAGTTTTCTGCCATGACATCTTTGGAATATATAATTGCTATATTCTGCTTTTTCACTAACTGAAAATTTATGTTATTCTTCTTTGCCTCATCTGGCAGCTGCTGGATTAATTTCTCATTGTTCCTTGCTATTTTTAATAAATGTTTCTTTTCATAAGCACTGACCATAAGCCTGTCTTCTATATCTGAGATGCTGTCCTCACATTGACCTAATTTGCTCTGGATACTTTTTTCGGCACAGGGAATCAAACTCAGGACCTTGTGCTTGCCAGGAAGGCACTTGTGCCAATGAACTATATCTCTGCCACAAGAGACTTTTTTGGGGGTCAAATTTGGGGCCTTGCACTTGCCAGGCAGACACTTATGCTTCTGAGATATATCTCTGGCCCTGCTCTGTATACTTTCAATAGAATTTTTGTTCTCTTGGATATCTGCTTGAATCTGCCTTATAGACTCCATAGCTTTCCTGTGCTAAGCATTTATAGCTTATATAATTTTCTTAAGATCCTCTACTTTTTTGTCTGTTTCTGCTCTAGAATCACTTAACACATCTTTGATTGTGGACTCCATTACTGTAGTTATCTGAAATTATTTCTGATTTAATTTTTTCTAGAGCCTCATTCAATTGGTTTGTTATCATTTCAGAGAGCCACAATGGGTAGCTTTCAGATTGTCCCACCTCATTGCCCCCTGGGTTTGCCTTTGGTGAACTGGATTCCTGCAGTTGTATCTTTCTTAAGTGTCTTCTCAATTTCTTTCCTTTTCTTAGTTGAACTGGATTGATGCTTATAGATTGTTTGTGGTGGGTTACTTTATTGCTATCATTTAGAACCCTGAGGAAATGATTACTGCACTGAGGTATCTTCTAGGTATAGCTTAGGTTTTGGATTTTCAGTCTGTTGAAAGATCCTGTTCTGCAATTTGTTGGGGATGAGAAGTTGTTGCACATTTGGCCCAGCCCCTGTTTTTTTTGGGCACTGTGCCACAGTATTTTTTTGTGATCCTTAGTCAATTTCAGTCTTGGAATACCAGAAAGAATATCTATTTAGAACAATTATGTCACTTTGGACTACAGTGCTATCTTCAGCAATGACAATAGCATCAAACACAAGCTAGGACGTAATAAACTGAGCTAACCATTAATTTGTCTCTTTTAGCTGTATGAGGTAGATTTGTGGTTATTTTTCATAATCTAAAATAAAACATAAAATTATATGCCGTATACAAGTTCTTAATATGTCAGTTTTGTTCTCAGGGGCTAAATTTTAAAATAAGTTAAAGAGCAAATAGAGAAATAGAAGAGGAAGAGATAAGAAGTATGGCTGGAGGACAAAAGGTATCATGCTAGCTTTGGAAAACTGATGCAAAAGACTGGAGGGGAAGAGCAAAAGAAGAAATAAAATGAAGAAGAGAATAGAAACACAACTACAGAGAGGTTAGAAACCACATTCACACTCATATAAAAGCAAGATCAAATAATGAAACAGAGAAAAACATAAACCAAAAACAAAGCCACTAAAACAACAACAAAAAACAAAGAAGAGCGTTGGAGGGGGAAAAAAAGTCCACTTGTATGTTTGTCTCTGGTGTCACTCTTAGACAACATGTGCAGACAGAGTTCCAATCTATACTGATCTATCCCAACAATCTAGCAGTAGGTTTTTGGCAAGGCATTGTATTATCTCATTGAGCCTATACCTTCTGGCCAAGATCAGACTCATTTGGGCTGCACCTGTCAATGTACCTTCTGTTGGTATGAGCACAGTTGGGTGATGCTAGATGGAGCCCATAGCTGCTCTGATGTCTCAGCTTGGACTTCCCAAACTTTCTGAGAACTTTCAGAACTGCTTCATAGTGGCAGAAAATGATGTAGTATGTTCAAAAGAAGAAGGGGGGTATTTTGAAAGGCATTAGTGGCAATGTGCTTTTTTCTTTTTTACTGTAGCAATGTTTTTTAAAATTTAAATATTCACTATATATTTTACCACTCTTTGTAATCATCTATTTTTCAACTCAGTTCGAGACCAGATCAAAACTTTTGTGCTATTTTTACCAAGCTAAGTGTTTCTTATCTTTACCTTCTTTAATTTGATTTCATTATATTTCATCTTAATTTACGTGGTCTTTAGGGATTGTACTAAATGCTTCCGGTCTCTCTTTTTGTATGCTAGTCACTCTGGAGAATATAAAGGAAGAATAATTGTTATGATTCTAGAACTTCCAGTTGAGTTAGGAGCCAGATCCTAACAATTATAACTCTAAAGAAAATTTCTAAGATGAAATTTGACTGTAGGCAAAATGGAATGGCAAAAACTACTACCATATACTATGTTTTCAAGTATCATTTTATGATATTGCCTGGTGCATATCCAAGCTTGTTTGAGTAATTATTTAGTTGTTGTTCTCTGAACTTGGGACACCGCTTCTTTCTTTAGATCTTCTTGGGTCTGTCTAAATTATTCCAGGGGGCGAGAATTTCCAGAGCTATCACCATGGAAATAAAGCATTGTGTTTGTCACAATCAACTATTCACTGAGATCTTCACTAAGTCACTGAAGCTGTTCACTGAGATGGTAGTATGCTTTTTTATACAAAGTAAAGCAGAAAGAAGCCAGTATGGCTTAAGCTGAATAAAGAAAAGTGAGAGGAATAGGAAATAAGCTTAGAAAGACAGTTTAGAGATGAGATCTGTAAGTTCCTGTGGATGATGGCAAAATGTTGGTCCATAGATCACAGGAAACTATTGAAAGACTCCGAGGAGTGTAATAAGATCTGATATATAATTTAAAAAAATTATGCTGACTTCTGTATGGAGAATAGACTGTAAAGTAGGCCCGAGGGGATGTAAGATTAGTTTGGAGGCTCTTCTAATAGGGGGCAGATGATTATGGCTTGGACTAGCATTGGAGCAATGGAGGCAGACAGAAGAGACTGGATTCAAGGTACACTTTGGGAAACTACAAGCAAGTCTTGCTGATGGACATTTTCAACTCACTGATTTATAGATATTTTTAAATTAAACACATTTAAACCAAACTTATTCTCTTATAAAGCATGGCTCACCTACATTCTGCCAGTGAACCACTGACCAGCCAAGCTGGAAAGTTTAATATTATTCTTCCTTTGGTGCCTCATTATGTTCTTTAATGTAATGTAGAAATATATGTAGAATTTAAACTGTCATCTATCCATTCTCACTACCATTGCCTCCCCTGAATCAAACTCTGCTGCTTTTTTACTGGACTCTATTGCCTTCTGACTGGTGTTTAATTTCTCTTTGATTTATCCTTCAGGAATCCTTCCAAACTGCAAGCTAGAGCATATTACTTCCTTCCTTCAAATCCTCTGATAATTCTCTGATACCTTCAGGACAAAACACAAACTCTTCTGTACAATAATCAAGAATACTTACAAATAAAATCATAATAAGATATGCAAAAATGAAATTGTCCAAAACTAATTGATTTTTTCTTTGCAATTCATTTTTGCGTATCTTGGTATGCTTTTATTCATATTTCATGTGCAAAAGGTTCATTTTTTCTTGGAAATGTGCTATAATTTTAACTAAATTCAGAAATTTAAAATCCTTAGATATTTATTACCTACCTGCTTCTACTTTGAGAATTCTAATTATATGAATATAAGTTTCTTGATTTTGGCACAGAGTGAACTATTATATGACTGATCTGTAAAATTCTTCATGTTTATTTTAGAAAATCTTTATTGTTGTATTCATTTACTTTGTAGATAATTTTTTAAAATGTGCAACGTATTATTAATCTCATGTTATGTAGTCATTTCAGAAATATTTTTCTAAAATTCACTCTGTCTACATCTTATATCTTTCACATTTCAATATTTGTCTGCAAATTTTAATTTGCTATATAATTATTATAATTATTATTGATTTTTAATAAATTTAATAATGAGTTTTTTAAAAAAAGAATGCTTATGAACTTGGCTATACTATTTTATGATCCAGTTCCCTTGGACTAGTCACTAAAAATAAGCCATATTATTTCATTTCTTATCTCTTCATTTATACTTCTGCTTCTTCCTGGGTTCATTTAGTTATCCTATAAAATCAGAGCAAATTGCACGTCTCCTGTGGCTCTTAGCCTCTCCTGCTTCTAGAGAAGTGTTGTCTTAGTTGTCCTCTAGGAGGACTTTGTTAATAACCTTTGCTATAGAGCTTACTCTATTGAATTAAGGTGGGCTGTAGACTTTCAGTCTTCCCCTTGCTAGCTGAACATTTCTTGAGGACAAAGTCCATAATGTATTGATTTTGGTAGTATTCTTGGTAGTCAGCACAATCCCTGATACATGAGAGCTAGTAATGATATGTTTGCTTAATAATCATAGCTTAGGCCTTATCAGGGTGACAATCAAATTGCTGATCAGAGATATCATAAGCTTTGATAAAAATTGTCATTGGAACTAACTTTATAGCCCTATAGAATCCTAGAACTGGATTTTTCCTGATAGTCATTAGGTTAAGTCTAGCTAAACCAATCAAGATTCATGTTTTGCAATTTGCTTTTATAATGGTACTTAACAGGCCTTCAATACCAAAATAAGTAACTTCTGTTTTATTTATTTATTTATTTATTTTTAAACTTCCCTTTTAATAATATAAAAATATGAATGTCCTTTAACATTGAGATTTCACCCATAATCATTTATGCTTGTACCATATATCATTCTCGTCTGACATATTAAATAATTTGTAAGCATTATAATGAAATACATTGTCAGTGACTTTTTATCATTCATTCATTTATTTATTTATTTATTTATTTATTTATTTGGTACAAGGTCTCACTATGCAGCTCAGACTTGTAGTGATCCTCCTGTCTCTGCCTCCCCAGTACTAAGATTATAGATGTGTGTCACCATGTCCGGTTTCAGTGGCTAGCTTGGTCCCCAGGGCCTGGGTGCAGTGTCACAGGTACTGCGAATCAAACTTGGGTCCTTATGCTTGCCAGGCAGGTGCTTAGACCACTGAGCTATCTCTCCAGCCCCTGTCAGTGACTTTATTGTATTTCAATAGGAATTTCCTAGTAATCTGGCCAAATAACTGAGAAGTAAATAATTCAGATATACAGAATGATTTAAAAATATGTAAGAATGTCTATGTACTTTTTAGAAACTTTAATAAGCTAAACTTTATGAAACCTGTTTAATTCTACCTATTTGCTCCTCCCTAGTTGAATAGCTCTTCCCATTCACCAAAAGTAGCCCCAGTTCTAACTTGGTCCTTATTATTTCCTCACAAGGTTTTATATTTTAACCGAAATAAAAATATCTTCTTCATAGTAATCCATGAATGCATCATTATTTATTTACTCAATAAGTTTTTGAGGGACTCATATTAGTTCTATATTTTCAGTATTATGGAAAGCACTATAGTAAGTCTCTTTTTTGTATGTGTACTTATAAAGAGGCATTTTTTAATTATTTATTTTAGATCTCTGATCTACTGATTATCAGGAAAAATCCAGTTCTAGGATTCTACAGTGCTACAAAGTTCGTGCTAATGACAATTTTTATCAAATTGTACTCACTCAACCTGAGTACAAGTTGGGGTGGGGAGAAGAAGATTTCAGACCAATTTGTTTCTTATGCAATTTATAAACAGACCATTGCTTCCAAAGATAAATTCATAAGCTAAGCTCAGGCGACCATGAATTCTGATCCATGTGCACTGTAATTTTGACTCATTTACTTCATCATTTACTCAAGCTTTTTGAATACTAATACAGGTTAAAAGGTCTATTCCTTTAGATAATGATGCATTTCTAGGAGAATAAATGGCAGTGCTTGAAGTGGACACTTTAAAGGAAGTGGTGTACAAGCAGCAGGCATTAATGAATATAGTAAATGTCAAGCTAGTTAGTGGCAGAAATGATTGGGATCTGGTTGATGATGGATTCTGAAAGAGGTTAGAAGGGGCAAAGTAAATGGCTCATAAGTGAGAAAATTTAAGCTGCAACATTTATCTTCGTAACTAGTGTTTAAGTGACAGTACAACATTCAGACCAAAAAGAAGAAAAAGGTCACTAGAATTTTCTCTTTTTTCAGTCTGTCTTATTTTGCTGAAATACAAAAGGTAATAAAAGGGATTGAATCTTAGCTCAATCATGTGGGAGAATTTTAAAAATATTATGGGCTGGATGTATAATAATGAATTTGTTTTTTGCAACCAAAAAAGGAACAAACCAATAGTTATGCAGAGAGACTATGAAACATTCTCATACACTGGTAGATAATTAGTGAATGAACTCACAGGAAAAATGCATGAATGGAGGAAGAACAGATCAACCCAAAAGAGCAGTTAAGGTAGAGCTCCATCATTAATGGATTCAAAAGTCACAGATTGAAAGTATTTGTAGTAAAGAAAATTGTGTTCTAAGATAGAAACATTTTTATAGAGGTGAATATTTGAATCCTGGGCCTTGCCAAGTTGAGTGAATAGAAGCAGGTAATTAGTGAGTCACTCAGGCCATCACTTGGAGGTTGTATCTCTTTGGGATGGTGTTGGTCACACTTAGTGATTATGCATATGGTGACTCTCTAGTAATAAGTGTCTTTTTCTGTAGATCTAGGTAAGTAAAAGATAACTGTGTAGTATTGTAGTTAAATGTGTAGAGTCAAAGTATTTGTGTTTACATGCCATGGTTAGTACACACATTGTCTAGTTTCATATGTCTCAGTTTCTTCATTTGTAAATTGGAATGGATTTTATGAATAATGAGTCATATATACCAGCTTAAATAACCCAAATAATGAACAAAGAGTATAATAAAAGATAGATAACAGGAAGGAGGGAGATAGGTCTTTCTCAAATGGTAAGGGGATCAAGTGGTGTAGGAAGGTACAAGGAGGGGAGGGAAAGGAGATGCAAAAAGAACTAAGATGTGTTGTGTACATGTGCAACCCCACATAAGGACTATGTAATGTAAATATGTAGTAATAAAATAAAATAAAATAATTAGAAAGTCTACTGCAAAGCTTTGTTGGGTTAAGTTAAATGGCTTAATACATTCTTATATCAGTGCCTGGAACACAGGAAGTTTTGAAAAATACGTATTTTTATAGTAAATAAAGCATAATTTGTTTGAGTGGCAGAACTTATTTATTAGCAGTATCAATTATTTTGTTCTCATATTTACAAAATTATAACTTCATTTTTGAGAGCTATCACATATATACATAAAGTATCATTGGCATATTTGCACCTTCAGACAAATCCCCAGGGAATACCCACGGTTTGCTATTAACAAAAATCATTACTGTTTGATTTTGTATTTTTATAATTTCATTGGAGGGGGAAATAAATAGTGCGGAAAATTTTCTTTTTATATTTATGCTTTGTGGTTTATTTGAGGCTTACACATTAAAATCCTCATTTCCCAGAGTACTGCTTCTGGGGAGAACTGAAGAGTGAAAATTTCTGCCTTCCTATGAATTAAAATAGAATATCCTCTTGATAAATAGAACATCCAATTGGAATCAGTAGAATATATTAGAGCTAGAAGGCACCTTCAAAAGCATATTTTTCAGCCTCCCATCCAATGCAGCAGTAGCATCTTTGTTCAAATGGCTCTAGTGGTAAGAAACTTCCTGGCTCACAGAAATTGGGCAGGTAGTTTATTCCATGGTGGGGTAGTTTACTTTTTAAAAAGAGTACAATTTATAATTATTTTTAATTTTTTAAATGTACTTAGTACAGGTCTACAGGGTCTCACTACACAGATCAGAGTTGTAGTGATCCTCCTGTTTTCAGCCTCTCAAGCTCTGGGATTACAGGCACATGTCACCATGCCCAGTCTCAATGGCTATCTCACTGTGTTCCGGGGGTGGGGCTGGCACAGCAGGCAGGAGATTGAAGCCCTGGTCCCTGCATCTGTCTAAGCAGGTGCTTTAATCCACTGAGCTATCTGGCTGGTCCTTCACAAATTAGAATTAAACCAGAAAAAATTACAAGTGATACAGAATTTCACTTAACAAAGTAAGACGAATTTCACCGTATTTGTTGAAATAGTGTTTTCTTTCAACCAGTTATTCATATTACCAGATATATGCATGTAAAATTGGAAGG
>NW_004524800.1:3824573-3838874 GCF_000260255.1 Octodon degus | reverse complement strand
AGAAAGAAAAAAGAACTGTGTAAGAAATGAAGAGAAAAAATGCAAACAATTGAAAAAA
This sequence comes from Octodon degus, assembly GCF_000260255.1. NCBI lineage: Eukaryota > Metazoa > Chordata > Mammalia > Rodentia > Octodontidae > Octodon > Octodon degus. The sequence goes on along the minus strand of NW_004524800.1, from coordinate 3,838,816 downwards.
GGAGATGGAACAAATTAAACCATTAACTGCTCCTTTCCATAGAGCAGCAGAAATGCACAGTACAGTTGTCCAAACCATCCTGCTTACATACATAGATAAAACCATTTCCTCCACTCCCTCTCCTGTCCTCCTTAGCTCAGTAACTCTCACATTTGTTCAAGTCATAGAAAGTTCTTTGCTGGATTGATATCTTTAATGAAAGCCTCGCATATCTAATTGTATTTTTGCCTTCTGCTTAAATTGAGCAGTCCTTCCTCTTTCCATTTTCCATTGTAGGCAGCACCAATTATATTGCTTATAATAGTGATCCCTAGCCAAATCTGACCTCCTGGAAAGTAGGGATCATGTCTCGTTTGTCTGCATTTCTGGTCTCTATGGTGGTAAATTCTCACTATGTGTCCATTGGATGAATGAATATTAAAATTGTAGTGCCGCTGGCACCAATGAGAGTGACAAACCCAAGGCCTCTCTGAATAAGGAAGTGAAGTATCTAAACTGTTGTGTGAAAGACCATAGAAAATCTACCCTTCCAGGGTCCAAACCAAATATTTGAAATTTCCATTTGACAGAGTCAAAAAGAAGAGTTTCCATAGAGGTAAGACTTACAAAAAAAAAAAAAAAAGAGAAAATGGAGGGAATTGGGAGGAAGGAAGAAATGCTGGTTTCTAATCTTAGATTTCCTATTTGGGTGTTATGATTTGGGCTGAGTTATTTTGAGGGCTGGGTTTTTAGAAAATGTTGGTACAGTTGGAAGCCACCTTTTGCTTAAACATTGAATTTTGCCCTCAAGTGTCAAGTACTCATTCCAAATGCTTTTGTGTAACATTTTGAAGGCATGCTCTGAAGTCCAGTGGGCAATGCTTCCTTTCACTTCAAGGAGTGCTATTTCCAATGTCTCCTTTCTAAAATACAAATAAAAACTCAGCTAAGTTTGCAGTGACCTTTCAAGTGTCCCTACCTGGCATGCAAATTCAGATTCCTATTCTGATTCATTTTGTGCATTTCTTGCCAAGTGAGACTATGCATATTCCACTGTGTTTAACACAGCACCAATGGCTGCAAGAATGTGAAAGCCAGAGTAAACAAACCCTGGGAGAAAATGTTTCTAAAGGAAACATTATTTCGGGAAATAGAGGAAGAGGCACTGTCTCCTCTACTCCTACACCTCTCAGTCAATCATGATTTGGCTTCCCAGAAGACATTTGGCAATATTTGGAAACATTTTGAAATTGTCACAAGTTTGAGAAAAGGACTTTTGCTGGTATCTGGTGGATAGAAGCCAGAGATGCCTTTAAATACCCTATAATGCACAAGGCAGTTCTCACAACCTAGAATGTAGATGCCCAAATGTCAATGGAATCAAGGTTGAAAACCCTTGTTATATGGGTTTTAATGGGGCTACCATCATGTAGGGAAAAATCATTGTTTATTTTATTTTATTGAGAAATAAGTAGCAATAAGACAGTTTCAAAATTGATTAATAAGGCAGTTTCAATAATCAATACATTGTACACTGTTATCTTCATAGTGGTTATCCATAGTATAAGACGCAGACAGGATATCCTGTCCAAACACTATTAGTACAAATTTTTCTTCTCATTGAATTAAACGAAAGTAGCTGTATATATATCCTAACTATTCTGCATATATAGATACAAAATGTCCTTCCTTTGTATCGCATTTTTTTTGTTTAGTACTGTCAGAAATGGGTATTCTATTGGCATCTAAATACTATAAGTGTGTGAATTCAACAAAACAATCCAACACAGTACAGGAGTCCACAATAGTAGTGGGTTATCCACAGAAGTTGTTGACTTGAGCCTTTCGCAGCTCGGTATATTAATATAGCTTTCCTTTATATATCTCATTTTTATACTTCATTGCTGGATGATTAAGATCAAGATAAAGCAAGACCTATATAACAAGAAATGCAACTTTTGTATCTGCCAAGGTCAGTCAAATCCCCTCAGGATTTACCCTGAAACCCTGTACCTCAGATTGTAGAACCTTTGTCAGTGTCAGCCATGTGGACGAGTCATGGCCATTGCTTGACCAATTTGCTCTCTGAGAAAGCCTGAGAGAATGTTTTCTCTCTATGTGACTCTCCTTAGGCACACTCTATGGCACTGATTATGTGGGAAAAATCATTGTGACTGACATTTAATTGAGCACATACTTTTTTGTGTACTCTAAGTGTTTTGCAAGTGTTAACATGCAATCCTCAGAATGACTCTACAGAATAGATTATATCATTACTCAATTTTTAAAACACAGAAGCAGAGGCACAGAGAAGTTAAGTGGCTTGCACAAGGGCAATCAGCTATTACAAGGTGGAATTAGGAATCCACACAACCTTCCACATCTGCATTCTCAAACATTATACTACATTCTTCCCCGATAAACTAATAGATGACTATTAGTCCTACGCTAGGGCTGGGCTGGGCCCACCCAGTTTCCGCTTCAAATGATGCAGATACATGCAATAACCTCAAAGGGTCTGCTGTTTCTATTATTCTCATCTTGAAATGTGAGATTGAGGATCAAGGGAGCAGGCCCTTAACATGCTTTAAAAACCTGGGACTAACAAATCATTTTTCTGTTTATTTTGAGAATATATACATATATATATATATATATATATATATATCCAACCATCCCAATAGGGACATTGTTAAGCAAGATTGTGAGTAAACTTTTTTTGCAAATATGACTCAATTTTCACCCCAATGCCTGGGCATTGTCACAGCTTCTCCCCTCTTCCAAACTGACTTTATTAGGTACACCACCCTGCCCCATCCTGCTCTCCGAAAATGATGGAAAACATTCATGATGAATTATAAATAATATATAATAGCCTAAAGTGATCCCCTTGCAGGATAACTTGTATTTAGAAAAGATAGACTAAAACTGGACACATCAGTTGTGTGAAAAAAAGTGTGTGCATGTACTGAAATTAACTGCTAATGATGTACCTTAACCTTCTGATTTTTTTTTTAACCTTCTGATTTTTAAAATCAATTTTCAGAACAGAGAATGTGTCACAGGGGAGGTGTTCCCACCACACACTTCACTATCAAATGGAGCAAAGCCTCAAATTCTACTAGTCCAAAGCAATGTCTCCATGTCCACTATCACCATTGAAAGTTTCAGGTCATTTTCTTCAAACTGCTAGAGTTTATTTTTCAATGAAATTTTATCTTTAGCATTACAGAGCCTATTGCTTTTGCCCAACTGGATTGTACTTTTCAACTGTATTTTTATTTTCTATAACTAAAACATGTCATAGAGATGTCAAATATTCTTATTATTCTTGAATCAATTAATTGAGGTGCAGAAGCCAAACCTGACAGCACACACCTTTGGAAGCGAAATGAAGAAATGTTCTTTGGTTAATAAGAAAAACTCTGTCCTGGAATTGCAATATTGTGAGTTTCCACAGTGGCTGTTTCTTTCAGGTCCGCAGAGCAAGACTTATTTTCATACTAAGAGAAAACTTCAGTGAAAAAATAAACAATTTGCTCAAAGAAATCCAGAGGAGCCTAAGTTTTGCACATAGGATTTCCTTGGAAGCATTTCCCAAAATGCTGAACTAATTTGAAGAGAAATCTTATTTGAGCCAACTCATCTGTTCTTTGTTGGTAAGTAATATTTACTGGGGAAGCAATGGACTGCTACTCATATGATTCTGACTTAATTGGCCCAAAGTGGGACCACCATTTATTTATTTATTTAATGTATTTAGTACAGGGTCTACAGGCTCTCATTACACAGATGATCAGATTTGTAGTGATCCTCCTGTTTTCAGTCTCCCAAATGCTGGGATTACAGGTGCACACCACCATACCCAGTCTCTAGGTTCAACATTTAAAAAGTGCTGCCTAGGTATTTTTACTATTCCACCTGGGTTTAGAACAATCAGTGTTGATTCTGCAATAGCAGCAACTACCAATTATTACAGTAAGTCCTGACAATGATAGAACTGCCTTTTATTGAGCACTTACATGCACTAGAAATGGTGTGTTACCAATTATATGCATTGTTACTAACCCTTGGCATGATCTTGTGAAACCAATTTTTTCCCTATTATAGAGAAAGTAATTAAGATTTACAGAAGTTAATTTATGTACTAGAGATGATACAGCTGGTTAAACTTCCAGCTCTGACCTTACTAAACCTCAGACTTGTTTATGCAGCTCCCTTCCTGACCTCTCTACTAGAATATCTCCTGGGTATTTTCAACTTCACATGACAAAAATGGAACTTCTGATTTTCCTCATCCTTGTTTGATCCTCTACCAACAATCTCTAGCAGAGATAATGGCACTGCTATTCAATTTGTCCAGTGGTTGAGAGAAAGCCTTTTATTCATTGTCAACTCCTCTCTTTGGTTTCGTAAACCATACCTTGTCATCTCATCCTTCCAAATATGTTAGAATACATTTTTAGTCTGTGAAATTCCTTTTGAGCTAAATGTGTTTCTTGTATGCAGCATATTATTGGATTTTGTTTCTTAATTCACTCTGCTAGTCTGTTTCTTTTGATTGGTAAATTAAGTCTGCTTATAATGATGGTTGTAGCTGATGTATATTGGCTTATCTTTGTCATGTCATTTTCTTATTTTAGGTTCTGTATTTTCCCCCCCTTCTTAATTACTTGCTCTGTTTGGTGGTTCCTTTCTGTTGTTCTTGAGGCTGTGACCACTTCTGCCTCTTTCTAGAATATCTGTCAGTACTCTCTGTAAGGTTGGTTTGGTGGTCATGAATTTCTTTAATTGTTCTTTGGCATGGAAGGATTTTATTTCACCATTGAATTTGATAGACAGTTTTTCAGGGTACATCAATCTGTGTTGGAAGTTATTTTCTTTTAGGACCTGAAATGCTTCCCTCCAAGCTATTCTTGATTTCATCATTTGTGTTGAGAAATCTGCTGTGATTCTGATGGGCTTTCCCTTGTAGGTGATCTGTTTCTTCTCTCTAGCAGCTTTTACTATTCTATTCTTTTGCTGAATTTCTGAGATCTTTATTATTTTGTATCTAGGTATAGATATTTTGTGATTATAGCTGTGTGGAAAACACAGCCACTTCCCTCCACCTCCACCCTAATCCAAACCAAGCACTGTTCAAATATTGTGATCAAACCTTAAGTGTTTCCCTGCTCTTCAGCTTTTGCCCTGATATTGCAATGGGAGAGAAGCTTTCTCATATGAACTTGATCATGTCAGTTCCTCCAAATATGCCACTAAAAACAATAATTAAAAGTAAAAAGGACAAGAATCAATAATCATAATCTTTAACAAAGCTTGCAAAGCCCAAGCTGTAGCTTGTCTTCATTTCTCACACTTCTTTCCTCTCTCACTTTTTTCCACCCACACAGAAACTTTTCTATAAAGCAAGTATACACATTCCCATGTCAGAGCCATTGTGCATGTTGTTCTATTAGAGTGCTTTTCTCTCCACTCCATGGCCTCTCTCACTTCAGTCAGATGTCAGAAAGGCCTTCTGAAGTGAGCTGAGATGAAATAGCATGCTTAGTATTTGTTCTTCTTACTTTCTCTTTTCTTCCATTACACTCAATGCTGAACAGAGCAAGTTTACAGCATTTGTTATTTTTCTTCTTTCACCCACTACAGTGAGCAATAGAATTTGTTTTGAGCACTTAGAACAATGGCTATCATTAACCAATACTCAATAAATTCTAACAGAATAAATAAATGAATAGTTGAGATTCAAACTCAGATAATTTAAAACCAAAGTCTATCTCTCTTTCTTCCTCTGTCTCTCTCTACTTCTCTCTTATTTCTCTCTCCTTCCCAAGCTTAGAGAATTTAAGTGATAAATCCAAATTTACAAAGATGAAAATGACATTTAATATTCAAATCTAGCCTCACTGACTTCCAAAACCCATGGTATTCCTATTACTCTACGCTGCCTCCCAGTGGAGGAATTCCTAGTGACTCCATAGACCAAAATGCCAAGGCTTTGATTGAACTTTACTTTAACCCACTGTTTTGATATAGTTTTCTGAAACCTTAATCTTCATTGGTTTAGCTTTGAAGCCTGTGTAACATGTTCTGAGGTTGAAAAGCACCAATAAAATGACACACTAGCCTGTCACAAGGCCTTAAATCCTACCACTAGCTAGAATGGCTTTTGCTTGCCATAGGCAAGTTACTTAAATTTCTCTAGACTCTGCTAATTAGGTCTAAAATGAAGATAGAATATTAAATGAGATAATTTATATGAAGCTTCAGGATGATGCCTGCCATATAGTAAGTCCTCAGGGAATTAGATCCTGCCTTCATGGCAAATGGAAGGGTAATAAAAAGTATATCCACCACTTTTGTATGATCTGATTAGAGTTTGTATTAGAAGAATAGAAATATATATGTATATACACAGGATAGCTTGGATAATTGTAGTGCTGAGTTCTACTGGTCTGTTAAAAGGAATAATTAATGCTTAAATTATTTTCCTTTTAATTTTTTTGAACAGTTTTTTGACCAGTTTAGTGTGCTTATATCTGGTAATCTTAACAACTTATTTGAAGATAACAATATGCAATATAACAATTCTTGAATTCCTATCACTTTATTTATTGAAATTCTGTGTCATTTTTATTTTTTACTACTCTTTACTCTCTTTCTCTCTCTCTCCCTCTCTCTTTGTTTAAGGAGAATATCAAAGGGAAGGGGAAATAAGGTAGGATATGAGGACCGGCACCTGATAAACTGGGGCCCATGAAGATGTACACAGGTAGGAGGCAAGAGGAGTGATGTGAGTTTAAGTGCTGTCAGTGTTACTGAGGCACAGACTCATTAAAGGTAACTCACTGGATACTTGGCAGATGATACCTTACGAGGCCAAATGGGGCCACTAAAGTGTTCAGTTTCAATATAGTCACATTTTATTTTTTTCCTGTGGCTCTCAATTTGGAACAGTTGGGCTTACATTTAAGTCTTTTCCTCCTTGCTGTGTTAGGAGTGTTCTGGTAAGTATTATTTCTAAAGGTGCTATGCTGATTTTAAAAAGTGGCTGGCTGGGGTTTTGTCTGGCAAATACACTGACTGTGAAAGCTGCAGGAAAATTGATTTTCTGGCATTTGCGTGTCCTGGCACGAAATATACTGGATAGAAGCTCAAATTACAGAACCTTCTGGTAAGAGCAGCAAGTGAGAGTGACTTCATGAAGTGATTGGGTTTCAAAAGTCTTCACTATTTGGGTCAAAGGAACAGTTTCTAAATGTAAAGTGATATATTAAAAACTGCTAATTAACTACTATTAGTTAATTTAGAGGAGTAGTCGAATAAAGAGCCACTTATTCAGATACCTATACTCAAATACAATTCAAAGTACTTTATACCCCCAATCCTCAGGTATTGGTCCTGAGCCTAAGCTCTCTTTATTCTGCCTTGAGCAACATGAGTGTTGTGGACAAACCACCTTGTCACCACAGCTCTGAAAGGGGCCTTCCTGTCTGCAGCCCAACTTGCAGTTATCCAATGTTATCTTGACATTTCTTGGCAGCTGGGAAGAGCAAGGGTCATTGTGAAATGACCCAGATTTAGCTTTTATTAGCTGAATGTCTTTGGACAAATCATTGACTCTCACTGTACCTCAGTTTTCTCATCTGAAGAATGAGAATGGTCACAGAACCTGCCTTCTAGTATTCTCATGATATGATGAAGAGGAAGATTGCTTATGACAAATTTAGTGTGGTTTAGGATGACATAGTGAATACTAATGCTTTCTTCCACTCAATATCTGTATCAGGCACTGTAGGGAATGCAGACATGTAAAATGTGGTCCTTATCCCCCAAAAGATAAGGGAGCTAACAGAAGAGTCATCTAAAGAACTTCCTATAATATTCTATACCTATGCTGTCCAATATGCTACTTTCTAGTGAGACATATCTTATTGAGCCACTTGAAGTATGTTTGATGCTACTGAAGAACTGAATTTTTATATTAATCTTATTGAGAAAGAAATAGTAATGAGACAGTTTCAAAATGGGTCAGTAGGACAGTTACAATAATGAATACATTGCATATTGTTGTCTTTGTAGTACTTATTCATAGTACAAGATGCAGACATGATATCTTGTCTAAACACTATTAGTTCAAAACTTTAAAGAACTGAAATTTAAATTTTAATTTCATTAGTTTAAATTTAAATATTTGCATGTAGCTGGTGGGTACCATAGTGAACAGCACAGGTCTTATAACTTAAGTAAAGAAAAAGCAGAAAAGTAAGTCAGGAAGAGGGCATCAAGAATGACTTTGCCTGCTTCATGACATTTTCTGGTTTACCCTGATGAGGCAGGCGATGAGGGAATCAAACAGAAGTGTTGTCTGCATCTGATGGAGAGGTAGTTAGAGCTTTAGTTGCAGAGTGGAGGAGGAAAAGACACAACCCCTGTTCCAATATGTAGCTGTGGCATAGCTTACACAGCCTGTGTTTATGGAAGGCTCCTTTAGGGAAAGGTAAGCTGCATAACTTGTATTGGCAAAAATTCCTTAGACACATGCAGGGACTGTTCCCTTTAAATTTGTCCTATTTGTGTGAAATTGAAAGTAAATTGACTCCTGGGTCTAAGTATGCAGTGAGAGAGTATTATTGTTATTTCTGTCAGAGATCAAAAAAATTCCTTGGAAAGAACAGATTACTATACAAGAAAATATTTGCAAAAAAATAGAGGATGGTACTTAAATTTCCAGCCCGGCTGATTTTCTTGTTCTGGTTTGTAACTTTCTACACTAAGTTGTTTGGATCAAATCTCTCCAACTCTTCTTCCAAAAGGAAGAATTCCAACAGGAATGAACAGTGAGATGATAGCACTTATAATTTCTCTGTTTTCAACAAAGAATTTTTCCCTTATCAGCTTTGATGGATGGATAGAAGAGTTGAGTATAATCAAAATTGAAAGTTGTAAAACCTGTAGAAATACTCTCTTCAAAAAATTTCCAATAATTTTGTCTTTTATAAGTGCCCTTGTGTAGCATTTTTGGATTGTGTTACAGTTATATTAAATTCACTTGATTGCAGCCACCGAAGGGAAGATGACACCAATATTCCATATGGAAGTAAGACCTTGGGAATTAAGCAGTTTGAATGTACAGTGTTTGGTTGCTGTCATATAGTAATCAAAGACTTGAGCCACACTATACCAACAACATCAAGATAAAACAAAGGTAGCCAAATTGCAGATTTGTAAGTCAAATCCAATTAGAAAGTAAAAGAAGGCATTGGGATATTTATGAGCTGAAGCAATTTTTTAAAAAAAATAAACGAGAAAACTAGGTTGTCTTGTATTCAGGTCCCGTGTATTTCCTGCTACTATTGAACAGAAACAAAACCAAAACCTGCAAACCCTCCAAAGTAAACCCAATCACATCACCATTTCATTAAACTTGACTTTGTGACTGTCAGTAAAAAGCAATAGTTGAACTATGAAAGGAAGTCATGTTGAATCCTAAAGGTTAGAAGTGTAAAATGAAACAGAACACTTGGGTTGCATATCCAAATTATATATATGGTATTTTGTAATGGCTGGTAAACCTACTGTCTGTGAGATAATTTATCAGCAGTCGTTGGTTTGTAATGTATTTCCCTTAAGTTTTTACTTCTGTGCCAGCAATTTATCACCAAAGAAATACAAAAAATTGGAAAAAGCCATCTATATCTTGAAAAAAGAGTGCTATCTCTTGTTATTCCAGAAAGGTGGAGTAGGTCAATAAAACTTTAATATTTTAGGACTTTTCTGCTTATCTTCTGTTTTAACTCTGATCAACCAGTGGCAGCCCAATGCCTCTCACATTCTACCAAGTGTCTCATGATAGTAGTTAACAAGTCAAATAATGCTTACACAGATCTGTAACAGACATAAGGACAATCTGTGGTTGAGAGTTATCTGGTTTTTTTCTTCATAATTAAATGACCTTTTTCTATTAGCCCAAGATTTTTAAAGTGACTTACGAAATCTAATTTCCATTAGGATGATTTTTCTGTCACAGCCTGACATGTAAAGACAACAGAGCATTTAATTAAGGGCCTTCCTATATACTTGTCTCTCTCTGAGATTTTATTTCTCTACCTTCAGTCTCAAAATTGCTTGTCAGTGTTGGAGAAAGTGCTCCCAACCCCATGGCAATCTGTATTTCTACTGATTTATATCTAAGTTATTCATTATCTACTTGCTGAAAAGTATGTTATTAATGAGAGGGAGGTAGGAGTCATGCTGTTTTCTTAGATTTATATGAATCCTTAAGATGATGCAAACAGATATGCAAAGTAGGCCATTAATGCAACATTCAGGTTAAAAATTTAAACAAAGTCAAAGAATTTGGAACCTGGAAATTTCTTCCTGCTTCAGTCCTAGCAACATAGCACATACTACTGCATGTATGGAAAAGCACTAGAAAGGCATGGATCCAAAAGTATTGGAAAAATGGCTCATTTGTGTAAAGGAGATTCCAAGATGAACTATAGGACTATAGGAATGATATAACCACACCTATGTCAATTGGTTCAGTCTCAGCAAGTAAGTTCCTATCCCTGGTTTGGAATGCTTTGCCTAGATCAGGGTCCTCCTTACATTATGTAACAGATAAATTCCTAGGAAAAGCTGTGCCATAAATTAGATCCATTTTTGAAAATCAACTTTGTTTTTCTATCAATGAATGGGCTGTTTTATATTTATTTCTGAAAATCCTCCTCCTACGTTCCTCTGATAAATAGTTAATAATTTGTAAACCCCAAAAGGTACTAAGAGATTTCTGTTGTCTAGGGAAGAATGTTTCTATGTAAATAATTACTACTATTAATTCCTTTTATCAGTTGTGAGTTTTGTGATATATGGATTACTTAAGGTAGGATCCAGCTGTGTTATATTCTCAACAGATTTGGAGGAAAAGGACAGTTTTAAAGATAACACATTCTTTTAACAAATCCTCATTAATCTTTGGGCTGCCAGGAGGGCAAGCCCAGAAATTGCCTGGGAAGAGAAAAAAACAAAACAAAACAAAAATCCTAGTACAAAGTGATTCAGTGTGGGAGGTCCTAATACAATAGCTACTGTGTTCATCCCCAAAGTGCCTAGGCCAGAAAAAGATGTCCATGGCAACAGTAAGGGTCTCAGTGAATTAGAATGAGAAAAAAAAATTGAGCCAGCCTTACAAAAACAAATCTGGTCTCTATAAATAAGAAAGTAAAACTGTTTGGCAGAAAGGGGATGTGTAAAATGGAAAAAAGAAAACAAAAAAGAAAGGGGATGTGTAGAGGTCTCTTTTCCACAGTAGTTGGGGTCTATATCCTTGCTTGTGAGCTCATGGCCTTCAGAATGCAGTTAGAAAGAAGAAACAAGTCCTTTTCAGTACTCACCAGCGATACAAATAATTTGTGGTGGGAATACTTTATCTCCCTTGTTAAAAGTTCCAATATAATCCTGTCTGAATCTTAGTGATGCGCACAGATTATTCTTAATCAGCAAAGGCTACACTGATTAGAAATCAGTCAGGTGACCCTGACCAATAATTGTGGATGAATGCTTGGCAATCTGGCCTCTAGGCTGGAAATATTTCCTTTCTACGTCAGGATCAGATAGTTCCCTGTGCCACTCTAATGCTATATTTAGTAGATACCCCATGCTCACTCTATGGCTCATCATAACATTTCCTTTTACCTTAGTATGCACAACATGTTACAATGACAGTAACAACATAGAACTAACAAAAGGGAACAAAAAGGGAAGAAAGATCACAGAAACCTCATTTTTGCATTTAAGGGTTAAGAGCTAGCTTTTAGTTTGGTTGCTGTCTGGAAAATATAACCAGTTTCATGAGAGATGGGTCCTCATTAGCCCTCCTTGTTAGGGATACAAAAGGGATGAGGTCTAGCTCCCATTCGCCTTATCAGTCACCTCCACATACTCCAGGATGGCCTCTTCCTGACATATGGATACTTGGTGATGTCCACCTTCATGTTTTCTATGTAGGGTGCCTTGGATCCCTGGTCTCTCTAGTGCTTTTAAGATACAAATACAGCTGCTTTGGCTGCCAATGCCCAGATCACCAGGTCAAATAGGCAAAGAAAAAAAAAGTAAGGAATCAGGAGTACTACATGAAGAAAGTGCTTCTGGCTGTGGGACAGGGATTTTGAGGCTCCTTGTGCTATCTTTTTCTTCTGTATCAGTTTTAACATCTGTTCCTCTTCCTGATAACATTCACATTCGCTCAATTTTCAGTTCCTTCTTGCATTTGTGTTCATGTCTACCCAGTTACAGCCCTGTAGGTTGGGAACTTTGAGGGAGAAGGCTTCAGGAGGCGGCAACATAGTAGAGCTGCCTCATCAGAGAAGGTATGTAAAGGACGAAGAACAAGGGAACAGGTAACATAGTGATAGGAGAGAGTTTTGACTAGTGGCTAAGAGTTCAAAGCTCTTGAGATACTTTTGCATTCTGTCCCTTTTCACTTTTAAGGGCATTTCTCTTGTCCATGATTTCCAACTGCATTTTAACACTTGGCTACTGCATGCAAAAGTATAGTTCTTTTTGTCTCTGTCGTGTCTTCCTGATTGGGATTTTGAAGGTTGTGGCTCCCTTTACCTCTGAACATCATCACCTGTGACCCTTTAGGTGAGGTGGGGAAAAAGCACTGGGAAAGGCTTATAAGGGAAAGTTTTCATGTTGGCTCAAGTTTCTAAGCTCTTGATCAAACTACTTCTTATGTCTCATTTTATTCTTTCTTTTAATGAACTTTCTTATGCTCTTATTTATTCCCAGAATCTATGCCTTTTGTTTTCTCATGCTGACTGGCATTTTGGGATGTTCACCTAAGTTCTTGAATATAGGGATAGTTGAGATAAGTGTTGCCCTGGAGCTCTACAAAACACTAAGGTAATATCCTGAACTATCCAAGACTCAGCAGATGGAGGAAGGAAAGAAAAGGGGATGAATAGTCAGTTAAAGGAGAGTAATATAGAGCTTCTTTCTCATGGGTAGGAATTTGCACTGCAGTGGGGCTTTAATTGATTCTCTTTAGGATTACTCCACTCACACAGCTACTATATTCTGGAAAGGGGCTGTTTATTTAGACTCAAGCAATACCTAATGTAGTGGAGTTCTTTTTAAATATGAAAAGTTTTCCATGGAATTATCTTTATTTGATATTATTTGATAAAGCATAGTTGGGTTTCATTTTTCATTATTGGTTCCTCAAACTCATTTAAAAGAAAACAACATTCTTTGCAGAGTATCATTTTAATACACATCATTTCAAACAAAATATGAAGTATAAAATTAGAAATAAGACAGTATTTAGAGCATCTTTGTATTGACCACAGGTTTTGGTCACAAATATATTTTCACATATCCCTTGAACTACTTTGATTTCTCCTTTATCTACAAATGTTTTTGAAATGTCCCTTTCTCTAGAAGCTGTTTGTGGTGAACTCATTTAACTCTTGTTTTCTGTATACTGGCCCCTCTCTCTCTGTCTGTCTGTCTGTCTGTCTGTCTGTCTCTGTCTCTGTCTGTCTGTCTCTCTCTCTCTCGCTCTCTCTCTCTGTTTCCCTCTCTCATTCTCAGATATTATCGAGGATAGGCTTCTTTATCCAGTGAGTTGGAAAATCAATTTTACCGTCTAATAGAAGAAAAAAATAGTCTGTAATCCAGATCAGAAACAGTAAAAGAGTCTACAGCCATACCACCCTGAACACACCTGATCTTGTTTGATCTCAGAAGCAAAGCAGGGTTGGGCCTGGTACTTGGATGGGAGAAACAGTAAAGGAAATAAAATTGAGTCAAATGAAGTCAGATGTAAACATATAAGAATTTTGATAAAATTGGAAAGAAAGATTCAGTTTTAGAATTCAGATTTCTAAAGAAATAGATGCTACCAACCCTAGAAATCTATTTATTGGGTCACAAGGTAACATACAGATAGGACATGAACTATGTGGATAGCTTACCGAAAATGTTTGTAATCAGAACTGGAAAGAAATGCAACAGAAAATCTGTGTTCAAACACCTCTTCTGATAGATAATACTGTAAACCATTCAGAAAAGGAGGAGGGCAGTGGATTTCATTTTATCTCTTTTGTCTTGAAGACACCAGATAGAGACATGTTCCCCTAAGTTTTTGCTACAGATTGGTATCATTAATTAAAATACCCAGAACAGTCTATACAAATGTGCGCCATAGGCAAGACTTTAGGTATTTTCTACACACACACACACACACACACACACAC
>NW_004524800.1:3797426-3824473 GCF_000260255.1 Octodon degus | reverse complement strand
CACACACACACACACACACACCTGTTTAACTTCACTCGTGTGTCAAGATGAAAATGCACTACCTGTCCCTGACACCAGTTACCTTGAAACCTCCTTTTTATAAAAGCAGTAGCACTTTCTGCCTTAGGGTACATTCATTTAAGTAGGAATAGGAGGAAAAGAAAAAGATACCCTCATCTGTTTTGTTTCAAAATAGATTTTTAAAAAGTTAAAGCAGATAAATATAGAATTGCCACATGATCTGTAAATTTCATTCCAGGAATATATCCAAAGGAATTTCAACAGTATTCATTGTGGCAATATTTACAAGCAGCTGTAAGTTAGAAACAATTCAAGTATCTATGACAGCCGGAGAGATAGCTCAGTAGAATAAGTGTCTGCCTTGCAAGTGAAGGGTCCTGAGTTCAATCCCCGGTACCACAAAAATAAATAAATAAAATAAAATAAAGATAATCAAGTATCTATGACTAAATAAATGAACAAAATGAGTTATGTACATATAACATAATATTCAACCATAAAAAAGAATGAGTTCTGACAAACTTTTTTTATGTATTTGGTACAGGGTCTATAGGGTCTACAGTGTATCATTACATAAATTGGATTCATAGTGATTCTCTTGTTTTCAGCCTCCCAAGCACTGGGATTACAGGCATGGGCCACCACGACCAGTCTCAATCACCATCTTAGTGCACCCCGGAGACGGGGCCAGCATGACATGCCTTGGATTGAACCCTGGCCACTGCACTCTGCCTAACCAGGCACTTTAGTCTGTTAAGCTATCTGGGCGGCCCTCTGACAAACGTTATAACACAGATGAAGGTATTTCACTAAGTGAAATAAGCCAGCCACAAAAGGATGTATTATACTGTTCCATTTATATGAACTACCAAATTAGGCAGATTCAGGACCATGAAGTAGATTAGACATTACCAGGGACTTGGGGGAGAGGGAATGAGAAACTACTGATTAATTTTTATAAAGTTTCTCTCTGCAGTGATGAAAATATTTTGGAAACAAGTAGTTGTGATGGTTGGATAACATTGAGAATATAACTAATATCACCTAATTATATAATTAAAATGATCAAGACATAAAATATTATGTTATATGTATATGTTATATGCATATTTTATCATAACTTTACAAATTAATAATGCAGTATATCAAAGTCTACTATATTATACACCTTAAATGGGTGAATTTTATATGTGATTTATATGTCAGTAGAACTATCTAAAAAGTTATAGAACATAAATACCTAGCAAATATATTTAAAAATGTTCATTACTACTGTCAGTGAAACAAAAATCAAAACCACAATAACATACCCTATCATACTAATTAGAATGGTTACTACCAAAAAACCTTCCAAAATAATAAATGCTAATTAGGATGCTGAGAGAGGGGAACTTTTATATTGATGGTGATGTAAATTAGTAGAACCATTACAGGAAATAGTATTTCTCAAATAATTAAATGCATAATAACCATATGATCTAGATATTCTACTTCTGTTTACATATCCAAAGGAAATAAAATCATCATATCAGAGGTCTACCTACACTCCCATGTTTATTGTGGCACCACTGACAGGAGCCAAATATGGTATCAATCAAATATCTACTTATAGATGAATGGATAAAAATTTGGGATATATATATATATATATATTATATATATAATGTATATATACAATGGGATATTATGTAGGCATTAAATGGATGAAATCATGTTAGTTGTGGTAACATGGACAGAACTGGAGGACATTGTGTTAAGTGAAATAAGACAGGCATAGGAAGACACACACTATTCTTGCTCATTTATGGAAGCTAAAGAAGGTGATCATACAGAAATAGAGAGTAGAAGAGAGGTCACAAGAAACTAGGAATGGAAGAATGTGGGAGAATGATGAGAAGGTGGATAACAGATACCAATATTCAACTTGAGGGGAAGTAGTTCTAATATTCTATATTGTAATAGAGAAACTATAGTGTAAAACAATCATACATTTCAAAGTAACTAGAAGAGCTTGAAAGTTGTCAATATATATAAATGAAAACAATTGAGAAGATGAAAATGCTAATTTATCTGACTTTGATTGTTACACATTGTATCTATATATCTAATATCACTGCATCCCATAAATAAGTACAAATTCTATATATCATTTAAAAATAATAAACCTGTTGGACATTGGAAAAAGTTATAGCAGAGACAAGTTTGCCTACAGGGAGATAACATGTTTCAATACTCTGGAAAGCTTCCCAACCAATCCTGCTATACCTTTTCAGCCCTTGTTAACACATTTTACTGAGAGTATCCCTGGATCATTTAAGGAATATAGGATTTACATATCTTGTTAGTGGTCATTGAATTGGGATGGAGGTCAAAAATATGAGACTCATCTTTGGCTCTTCCTCTGCACTCACAGATATCATCCAATCTATCAGCAAATAATGTAAATCTATTCCTCAGATACATTCTTGTTACAACTTTATACAATCTCCATCACTCAGTCTAATGTGGGCTTCCATTCTTTAGCCATATTGGTTTTCTTATTGTCCCTTAAGCATTCCAGGGTTGTGTCTGCTCCAGAACCATTGTGCTTCTCATTATTTTATGTTTGTAATATTCTTCCATTAGATTTTCACATGGTTACCTCTTATCAGCATTTAGGTCTCTAATCAAATGCTGGGCTGGCCAGACAGCTCAGTGGATTCTTTGTGTGTGTGTGTGTGTGTGTGTGTGTGTGTGTGTGTGTAACTGGGGATTGAGCTCAGGTCCTTGTGCTTGCCAGGCAAGTGCTTATTCTACTGAACCATCTCCCTGGCCCCACTCAGTGGATTTAAGTGCCTGTTTAGGCAGATGCAGGGACACAGGTTCAATTGGCCCCACCCCAGGGCGGGCTGGGACTGAGCATGGTGGTGCGTGTCTGTAATCCCAGAGCTTGGGAGGTTGAAAACAGGAGGATCATTATGAGTCTTATCTGTGTAGCGAGACCCTGTAGACCCTGTACTAAATACATAAAAAAATTCTATTCAAATCTGTCTCCTTAAAGAGACATGCCCTTGCCCTAAGCCTTTTCTGTACTCCCAAGCTCAAAGTTAAAATAGTCCTCCCTCATCGTTAATCATTTTCTATCATGATATCCTAGTACACATCTAAATAATTAATATTGTTCTATATATCTACTCAATCACATATTTGTTGTTTATCTCCTTTCAATAGAATGCAAGTTCCTCAAAGGTAAAAATTCTGTCACTTTTCCTGTACTATACTCTTGATATTTGAATTGCTTTGGTACAACTTAATATTTATTTAGTCTGCCAAAATCATAGAAGACTGTGAAGGCTGGAATAAATCTGGACACAAAATATCACCTAGTGCCTTAAAATAAGTTATATATTTGTTTGAGCTACCTTTTCCTTTTGAAAGTGAAATGCAATGGAGCATTCTAGTTCATTCTTGTTGCTTGAATCTCAGGTAGAAATTTTCCTTGCTCTTACAGTTAAGTTTTTAGGTCTTCACATGATGACGAAGAATTATAAATAATTAACCTGTGCTGGCTTGCCAGGTGAACTCAAGGAAAGTCTGATTGAACAGATGGGCCTCTTCCCTTTAACTGGAAGGCTATCAGACAATTTGACTTTGTCAGATAAGAAAGTGAGATCTTAAGGTGAGCTCTAGAGAGGAGACTTTTTGAATTCTCGCAAAGATGTGGGAGTCCTGTGTGATGTTAATTATCCTGATGTTGTCTGAAAAAGTTGGCAGCCTCAAGGAGAACTGAGACTTAAGCCCCCTTAGGCTTTCTGGGCTATGAAATGCTCTCATAAGCAAGTAGGTTACCTGGGAGGAAAAAAAGAGATAGGCTAATAATATCCATATGGTTGATTACTTTGGGCAGATGGCCTGCATGCCACTTTGGAAGCACCTGAAGTTTCTAGGTGGTCTTCAAGGGCAGCTCTAAGTTGTACATGTTGAAGTTATTGAATCTGCAGGTCACAAAGGAATTACTAAAGATAGACTGACGAAGAGATAAGTTCAGTAGTAATATTTTATAATGAGAAGAAGGAGTGCGATCAGGAGGATGGAGAAGGGAAAAATTGAGCTTCCTCTTTCCTTCCAAAGCCCCCTGGGGGGCATATCTCTTCTACCAAGAAAGCCAAGGCTTTCTTATTTTATTTTTGAGACATACACCTCAAATCTCTGCAGATAGAGCTATATCTGGAGAGCCTTCATATTTTAATTGCTCTATTTCTGGGGGCTTTTTCTGAATGTGTCCTAGGATTTGTAGAACCCTTCATATTTTCAAAAAGCTTTTGATGATAATATTCTCTTACCAATGCCATAAGCAACACAGAACAGAGACTATTTTCTTTGACAAATGGGGAAACTAAGATCAAATATTCCTTACTGAAAGAAAAACAGTCAGTGATGAATGTGTGGAGTGAACGTGATAACCACTACACTAAAGAAACCACCTTAAGAGATGGATGTGGAACTAGAAGTAATTTTCATGTTACTCATGTTCTTTCTGATTTTAATCACGTACATAAATTACCCTTAGCATATCAGGAAGTATGATAAACCATGACATCATAGGGATTTTCTATGTTTATAATACTCAGTTGTTTCATGAGTGTCATCCCTTGCTTTGTCTTTTTATTTAGATCCTTCTAAGTTTGTCAAGAGCATGGAAAGATGTCTTTAAAAAGAGGTATGTTTCTTTCCTAATTGATTCTATCAAGGGTAATAAAATCAAAATTCACCCATGTGCTTTAACAGACACTGTATTGGAAGTTTGATTCATGTGGAACACCTAAGACTTCTGGGAATGCCCATACAAAATTGGCACCAAAGTGGAGTGGAAAGGGAACCCAATGGGGGTTCACAATATGAAAGTCCTCATTCCAGCTCTTCTTCACTGAACCAAGAGATGCTCAACACATCACAGTGTCACCTTGACTCAATTGTTTCCTCTGTGAAATAGGAATAGTAATACCTGGTGGAATTACAGGATTGTTGTATGGACTGATGTGAAAGTGTGTTGGAAGATGACAGTCCAGATTATCAGCTCTGATAAAGGCCTTTTTTATCCCTGTGGAGAATCATTAACCCTGCTGCTAATCATTGTGTGGCATAATTGTATATTGGCCCATGCTGGAAAGGAGCACTATGGAAAAATAGACCAGTCAGCTTCACTGGAAAGATAATCATTTAGTTATCTGATATGTCCATATTTTAAATCAATGCATTCCCAAAATAACCTCCAAGTAAGCTAAAGAAGCCCCTCTAGGAAGTTTCAGATGATTTGACAAAAATTTAATTTTGTTTATAGAAATGTATGGATTCTTGGTGCTTAGTACAGAACTTGGCACAAATAATGTGCTCAAAAAAGAGTTGTTAAATGAGTGATGAATGAATAATAGAATTCAAAGTGTCTATCTTTGCCACATTTGATTTTTTTTTCTTGAGATAGGCATTAGATGTGTTTTTAGTTATGTGCCCAAGTTGTTGGGTCAATCTGTGCTTCCTAGGAGGTTGCCCTCACCCAGCCAAAGACTTGCCTCCCAGAAAGCTCTGTGTATCCACAGATTCATGGCTATGGAGGAACTGGAAAAGCCAACAGCTGTTTCATTGTATCTTTCCCTTTTCCGGAGGTCTGTTTGGTTGGCCATCAGTGGCTTTGCCTGTGGCTGTCACCCCACCTCCTGTGTTGGCCTATAATGTCTATGGTTCTCACTATGTAATGTATTATTTCACATGGAAAATAAGACAGAATTAAAACAGTAATGGAAGAATTGAAAGACAGTTTCTTTCCTCCAAAACCACTAAGTTGTATGTACAGAGATATCTGATCTATCGTTTATTATTGTGAATTCATCTCTCATTTTTGCTGTTCTGTGTTCCGTAGGGTATGTTTTGACTATTTCCCCAAATGTTACAAGATTTGTCTTCAAATTAATATAATTTGTAGCTGGCTAAGAATATTGTTGGTTAAGATCCCAAATTCATCATAATAGTTGGTGAAAAGCTTTGACAAAAGGATATTTACATTTCGATGTGTCTTGTAACATTAGGGTATGAAGAAAGTGGTCAGAGAAGTTTGCTGAATACATAGCTTAGTAATAATACAGTTTAAGGATTAATGGATGCTTTTCATGATAATGTCAAATGTTAACATACTCTGCATAGGTGCAGTTGTGGAAAGATTTTGCTCTTTCCCCCATATACTTCAAAAGTTCTATTATAGATAACCAAGAAATGTTGAAGAAATGTGGACTTCACATGAAAATGCTGTGTGTGTGTGTGTGTGTGTGTGTGTGTAATTTTAAATGTCAAAGCAGAGTCTGAACACTTTACAGAGCCCTTTCATTCACTGCATGTACTTAAAATGTTTTAAAAGAGAGAAATATCAGTTAAAAGGGGCTTGCTCAGACAAAACCTTATTCAGGAATAATTCAATTCTGCTTAATGAGACTTATAATGTCTACAACTCAAAAGATAAGACAGTCTCCTCATGGGTTTCCTAACAAGGGTTAATTCTTCTATGGTTATGAAGGTACTAAGACAAATCCCCATTCTCCTCACTTCTCTTAAGTTTACTTTATTAAATGGGTTAAAATTATTGTAAAAATTTCCTTTTATCCTGAAATCATATTCAGTGTAGATGTGGCCAAATTTTGGAAAAACAAGTAAGCATCCTAGTTCTTCCCAGGCAAGTAGAGGTCTATAGGCAGAGAGAATTTTAGAACTGCTTTTTCTCCTAATGCTACATTTTAACACCTATTTGAAACATATTACATTTCCAAAACCTATTAGAGAATGATTGTTTTGGTGCAGCTTTCCAAATCATAGTGACATTTCTCTGGGCAATGACAAAAATGCTGCTGACATGGTTTTTAGTACGTGTGTTTCAACCTCCAGTAGGCATATTTAGTTTTGGAGCTGTTGTCTAAGGAAATCAGTTTTCAAGTCAAGAAGGTTGATGATCACATTCCAGATGTTTCTTCCAGCTGCATGCATTTTTGCTCATTCTCTGCCTTTCCTTGTGGAACAGGTCCCTCTGTGCCAGTGATTTTATGTGATTGCAAGGTGACAGCTAGGGAAAGCTGAGAAAATGAGAGAAACAAAGGAATCCTTTAAAACTACTGTCATTTTAGTGGCAGGTTTATTCAGGATGAAAAAAAATGTCTTCTAGGCAATCAGCAAGGAACTTTATTTTATGTATTTCTCTCTCTTAGTAGAAGAACTAGAGGGCTAGCCCTAAGCTGGTTTGTGCTATTATTATTTGGTCTCAGTGGTTTTAGTATGGAGTGAGAATGGGAAGAAAAGAACTCACATTATGTTTATAATTGTTGCATGTGATCTGTTTCATACTTTGAAATGTAGAAGGTATACCATCAGAGCCAATAATAACTATCAGAATTTTTCAACTTGTTTGTGTATGGAGGAGTCATTTCTTAAAAGTGCCTTGATGCCTTGAGATCACTGAAGATTGAAGTGAGAAGGACTCATGTGTGACAGTCAAGTTCCCGAGTGAAGGATAATGTGCTCTTCCAGGGTCCTGTTTCTCGCTCATGGGAGGAGTAAGGTAGAGGACACGTTTGGAAAAATAATTTGGAAATCAGTGGGCTGGGCCCCTGTATTGCATAAATACCGTGCTTACTCATCATACATTTATAGAACATTTGTGGTACAAGCAATCTAAAAAAGTTGATTTTTCTATGCTGGTCAGTTTCAGTCTTAGATCACCCATCTTTTTGTACTGCCCTGAAGGACTAATCACTCCACAGAGTCCTTAGTACTGTCACTCTAGGATTTGGAGAATAAGAAAAGGTGGCATTTTTGGAATTAGAAAATGATTTGCACTCCTTTTATATCTAGAAATATCCAGCTTTTTCTCTAATCGGATTTTCAAAACAGCTCCATTTCCAGGAGAATTACTCATTGGCTATAAAGGTCACAAACCTATTAGAATGTAGCAGTAGCTTTTGTACAGAATTGGATGTAGATTCAAATTGACTTTAATGATGTGAGGCTCTTCAGTGAAACCATTATCAAATGAATCCCTAGATAAAGACAAAAAAAGTGGGTTGGAGGTGGAGTGGGGTCTGGCTATTAGGACAATGACCACTTGGTGATATTTTCAAGCCTTTTTGCTAATAAATCTTCCCAGAGAACCTCCTTTTGCCTGCAATATGGATGAATGGATTTTGAAAGCTTAATAGGAATTGATGTCATCTATCGATTACCATTTAAAGCACATCTTTCTAATCTCTAATCATTGTTGAAGAAAAAATGCTTTCCAGTATAACAAGTATCTTTTATCAGAGGGCCTAAGTCTGGCGTCTTAATATCTTAAATGGTCAAATAATTCATATAACTCTTTGATGCCTATTGAGATGGTGAATATAAGCTTGGCTGAAGGCTGATACCAAACTAGATTTCTATAGAGCTGATTATGTGCTGGCTATTCAGCAAATGGAAATCCCTGGCTTCCAGTCCTGAAATAAGTAAGTCATCTCATAGGGGGAAGGAGCTGTTCCTAAATAGGCTTCTGGCACTGACATAATAGGGAGAATCAATGACAAATTAGTTTCAGAGGGTCTTCATTTTGTTTCAATACTTCTAACACGGGGCCCCTCCCCCAGCTGGGAATTATGATTTGCTTAGTGAACAGATGGTAGAGGTGAGATATTCATATCCTGAGCTACTGAGAATTAGTGAAAGGGTCTGAGGATAAACCCTTTTTCCTTTTGGGTATGAAAAGTTTTAGCTAAACTTCTATAATGTCAAGAAACACACTCTTGATTTTCCATGAAGTAATTGGACAAATCTCATGGTGATACACATAGAAATATATTGGTTTCTGGTTTATTAAAATAAGCTGATTTAAAAACATTTCTTTTCAGACATTTGAGGATAAGTCAGTAAATTATATATCTGGCATCCAATAACTTGATTACTGTTTGGCAAGAATGACTAAAATTTTATTCTCCATCTACTTTTCATATGACTTCTAGATCATTGATGCAGCCAGTTATAAATGTCTAATGTAGAAGGCAGTTGCAATGTATTGAGTGAGTTCATTTTCTAATCTAAACCAACTTATTTTTCTCTTTGGAACAGCTGAAAAAAACTGGGTTCTTAAAAGCTCTAATTCAAGGAAATTATGGGGCCACAGAGCAACGTGATCAATGATGCAGAGTGTGCCTAAGGAGAGTCACAAGGAGAGAAAACATTCTCGCAGACTTTCACAGAAAGCAAATTGGTCAAGTGATGGCTGTGACTCATCCACATGGTTGACACTGACAAAGGATCCACAAACTATGGTACAGGGTTTCAGGAGAAATCCTGAGGGTACTTGACTGACCTTATCAGTTGTAGCTTTTAAAAGCTACAACTCTTGTTGCATAGGACTTGCTTTATCTTGGTCTTAATCACCCAGCAGAAAAGTTAAAAAAAAGAGGTATATAAAGTAAAGCCATGGGGCTGGAGAGATGGCTCAGTGATCTAAAGCACTAACTTAGACAAGCTTGGCAAAGCATCAGGGACCGCGGTTCAATCCCCCAGCACCACGTGCCAGCCAGTCCCGCCCCCTGGTGGGCTGAGCTGGCCACACACACACACACCACACACTCTCTCTCTCTCTCTCTCTCTCTCTCTCTCTCTCTCTCTGTCTCTCTCTCTCTGTCTCTCAAATAAATAAAATAAAAAAAATTAAAAAAAATAAAGTAAAGCCATATTAATATGCTGAGCTGTGAAAGGCTCAAGTCAACAAATTCTGTGGATAACCCACTACTATTGTGGACTACTAGACTGTATTGGATTGTTTTGCTGAATTCATGCATCTATAGTATTAAGATGCCAATGGGATGCCCATCTCTGACAGGACTAAACAAAAAAAGGCGGTACAAAGAAAGGACCATTTTTCCCCCATAATTTTACTGAGAAACAAATAGCAATGAGACAGTTTCCAATCAAGTTGGTAGGACAGTTTCCATAATTAACACATTGCATACTGTCTTCCTAGTGGTTATTTGTTGTACAAGATGAAGACATGATATCCTATTTACAAACACTATTAGAACAAATCCCTCTATTCATTGAATTAAGAGATTGTAGCTATATATCTATGCTAACCATTTTGATTACACAGATACAAAATTGTCATTCATCTGTATCCCCTTTTTTTGTTTAGTTCCATCAATTAAATATTATAGGTGTGTGAACTCAGCAAAATATTCCAAAATAGTTCAGCAGTCCATAATAGTATTGGGTTTTCCGCTTGACTGGCAATGTGGAAAGTTGTTGACCTGAGTCCCCTACAGCTCAATATAACACCATGGCTTTACTTCTTATACTTCGTTTTTATACTTTTCTGCTGGATGGTTAAGACCAAGATAAAGCAAGACCTATGCAACAAGAGTTATAGCTTTTGGATCTGATAAGGTCAGTCAAATTCCCTCAGGATTTATCCTGAGACCCTGAACCTCAGATTGCAGATCCTTTGTCAGTGTCAGCCATGTGGATGAGTCACAGCCATTGTTGACCAATTTGCTCTCTGTGAAAGGCTGAGAGAATGTTTTCTCTCCATGTGACTCTCCTTAGGCACACTCTACATCATCGATCACTTTGCTCTTTGGCCCCATAATCTCTTTGATCAGAAAATTTGGGACATAACTGAGTTACATGATGTTACAGTACAGGTTCTCATATGTCTTGAGTCTTAATTGACCTTGGACGACTAGGGCCAAAATATTGGCTTTGGAAGGACCATTTTGTATCTGTATATGCAGAATAGTTAGGCTAGATATACAGCTACTTTTGCTTAATTCAATGAGAAGAAAGATTTGTATTAATAGTGTTTGGACAGGATATCCTGTCTGCGTCTTGTACTATGGATAACCACTAAGAAGATAACAATGTACAAGGTATTGATTTTTGAAACTGTCCTATTAATCAAATTTGAAATTGTTTCATTGATATTTGTTTCTCAATAAGAATAAGAATAAAAATAAAAAAAGATCTAATGAAGTTTACATAAATTTACTAGTTTTTGGTAGTGAACAATTGGATGCCTCCTCAATAACACTTAGCTTATGGTAGCAGGGAGAATAAGCCTGTTTAAAAAATTAAAATATTTATAAGTTGCCCTGAGATCGAATTATCATCATGTATATTTATACCTGAAAAAGCTGGAATCTACTTCAACAGAAAGCCAAAGTCTAAAACAAAATATGCAATATCTTTTAGCCCATCACTTGTCAGAGTCTTAGAGTCAATTACTTGAGACAAATCACTGCTTTTGTAAAACCAGAAGAAAGTGATGTTGTTATAGTTCATTCTCCATATCATCCAAGTGAGATCAAAGCCAACGGAATTTAAATGACTTGCCTAAAGACAGTAATTCTGTAGCAGTGTTGGGATTCAAACCTAGCAATTCAAACTCAGTGCTGGTGACATATCACTTGTTGTGTCTCAGTTATTACATCCCACTTGACTCAGTCTTAGTTCTAAAGGAAAAAGAACTAGTTTACCAACTGAACAGCACAGTAATTAAGACACTCTGCTTTGATATTATTCCCAACTTTTCCTAATCTTCCCTGCGAAGCACTATGAATTTGCCTTTGTAAAAAGATAATAAAATACAAGCCAGCAGGCCCAATTAAGTTCAAAGCACTTACTCTGAAAAATTCTTTTGTTGAACCGGAGTCCAGGGTCCCATACGCAATTTCAGTCTGCTTAGCTAAGTCTTCAGCACTCTCTATGGGAGAAACCATCCTCTCCACAGTCAGGAAAGCAGCAAGATTGGCAGTATATGAAGAAATTATGATCAGGGTGAAGAACCACCAAACCCCTCCAACAATGCGCCCAGAGAGTGATCTACAAAATAAAATAAAAGCAAATCCAGGTCCAAAGGAGCAAGATTTCAGTTTAAAACAAATCTTTATCTTTATTTTCAGAAAAGAATAAGTTTCAGCACAGCTGATGAAGACCGGAAGTACATGATGTGAAAGAATTAAAACATCAGACCAAAATCACTTGTTGACAACAACATCCCATGTCATGATTGCAGTGATGATGGTACATGTGCATCACGCTTGTGGCCTGTACAGGTTTTGCTCTAGTTTGGGTCTTTGATGTTCTGTAAAGGACTGTATGGTGAAGGCTTGGTTGTTAGCCTGTGGTGCTTTTGGGAGGTGGTGGATCCTTTAAGGGATGGGGCATTGTGGAGGAAGTTAGGTCCTTGGGGTCATGTTCTTGAAGAAGACATTGAGACTCTGGCCCCTCTCTCTGTCTCTTTGGCTCTATGTTCCTTGTTCCCTCCCTCCCTTTCTTCCTCACTGTTTCTTAGCTGCACTGAGGTGAACAGACCTTCTGTGCCACACTCCTGTCATAATATACTGCCTTGTCACAAGCCCAAACAACAGGGCTGACTACGGACTGAAATTCCTGTGTCAGTGAGCCAAAATAAATATGACTTCCTCATAAATTGTTTACTTCAGGTATTTGTCACAGTGATGGAAAACTCACTAATATGGGTTTAAAAGCAATTTTCTTTCGAAATTATAGAATCTTTTTAAACATTTTTTATTTACATGCCAGAATTTAACCTACTCAGTTCTTGTTCTGCGAGCTCTGGTGGACACCCAGGTGGAAAAATGCTCCATTTCATTTAAAGCAAGTGGTTCTCAGCTTTCGCTGCACATTAGAATTTCCTGATATCCTTAAAAAATGTGCTCAGGTTCTAAAATGTAAAGGATGATGTGGACGGTGGGGTCCAGACAC
This sequence comes from Octodon degus, assembly GCF_000260255.1. Lineage (NCBI taxonomy): Eukaryota > Metazoa > Chordata > Mammalia > Rodentia > Octodontidae > Octodon > Octodon degus. Next base: position 3,811,675 of record NW_004524800.1, on the reverse strand, counting down.
CCGCATTTTGTGATGATCCTTAGATGATTACAGTGTGCAGTCATGACAGGCAACCACTGAGGCAATGCGCATGCATGGGAGAAACAAAGTAAAACACCATTACACATCTGAAGACAAATGGGTAGAATGCTGGTAAATGGACAACACTATTCACTTTGCGCTTAATAAATTCAATAAAGACATTGCCATTTTGTGAAACTGGCTACTCATGAGGCAAGGAACTAGATGAAAATATGTACTATTATCTTCATATAAGTGGTTCTTGATGGTCAGGAGGTCAAAACTCCTCCCTTTTATAATTATGTCTAAGCCATTGAGGGCAAGCCCCAGATACAGTAGGAAACTACCTGCATAATGTGGTTTCTCAGGCACCAAAAGACTTGTGTACCCCAAACAGTCACCAAAATAAGGAGAAAACAACTCCAAAGCATAGTATATTTGCTACTGAAGCTAGCAGAACATCACCAAAGCAATCAGCACTGTTCTCCTAGTATAATATGGCTTGCCAGGCACCAGAAGACTTGTCCCTTCCTAAAAAACAACCTCCAAACTAAGAAAACAACCTCAAACCCAAGACAAAGAGCACTATTCTCCTAGCATGCTATAGAAATTCTTACTAGAATCACTCTCTGGGTTGTCTTCAGGGTTGTTGATCAAAATGTTCAACAATATTCTTTTTATCCAATTAGGAAGTAGGACATAAGATGAGTAAATTTTAATAAAGGAAACACTCTGTTCCTCAGTACTATTATGCACTGGTATTCTTGGAGTATTTGTTAAGAGATATAGTCAGACTATCAAGTACCCAAGAATCACAGGTAAGTCTGCTGCACATGGTCTGCAGCAGAGAAGCGAATATGTTCATCATCAGTGATTGTCAGTTCTGCCTGTATATCAATATTGATAGCTGAGATGATTGTACTACTAATTCATCAGTTTTTGAAAGTAGCAGTTAATGTTTAAAATTTTTACTCTAACTCAATATGCTAATATATGTAATCTGAGCAACTACATCAAAGACAGCAATGTGAAATATAACAACCATGGTGGAATACCTCTCATCCTGTTTTTATAAATATGTACTGTTTCTAATGTCTTATCAGTTACGATTATACTCTCCTTAAAACAAACTGAAAAATTAAAAGTAGGAAGGATAATAAAAAATTAAGGTTTATTGAAAGCAAGAGTTATTCAATTATTTGTCCAATCTTGCATACCTGTATCTGTTAATCTGAGCAACATATTTGATGATAAAAATATGTAATATAGCAACCATTGTTAATTTGCTATTCTTGTTTTGAAATTCTATATCATATGTGTTGTTGTATGTTACTCTGTTTCTGCCTTTTTCTTTTGCTTTTTTTACCCTTTAAAATTAAATTTAAAAAGTAAGACAAAATAAAACAAAACAGACCCTCCACACACAAAGCACCCTTGCCTAGCCTCCACCCCACACCAATTAAATTGAATTTCTGGAATAGAGGGCTAAATAACTATAGGCTATATCATGAGCTGTGCTTAGGGAGAGGGACCATGGGAAGTTAGGCCCCCACCTGAGGGCAATGAACGCTCAGTGGTGGGTAATGGCTTCTACTTAGGAAGTGTCACCTCCTTTGCAGTGTTGCTGAAGACTGGCTCAGCTTGCAGAAATGAAAATCTGCTCACTAGGTTTTATAGAACATTGCCACATCATCCCCAGGATATTTCTACTGCGTGGCAGAGCTCCATCCTGGTTAAGCTGTGTTCTCCCTGCCCAGAAAAACTCACAGGAAAGAACTCACTCTGTCATAAAGTCAAGAATAGGCGTAGGAACCTGGCATATCTCCAGGCTCTGTGGGAAGAGGGCAGTTCTGGGCTGAGAGCTGACAAATCAAGATCTTCTTTGCTTGTACAAGCATTATACCTCTTTGAAGCAATTCAAATTCCTGTGTCCTAAGATAACCCTTCTTTCAGTCTCTGAAAAATTCAGCTGTTTTAGAAGTTACACGCTGATCAAATAATTTTGACAGGTGTTTTTATAAATAGTATTCTTTATTGGTTAGCAGTAACAAACCTACTTATTTTTTTAAAGTCTGCAATTCTTGTGAGTCCCTGGATGCCTAAAACAACCATTATTTATTTATCTCCCAAACATAATCACTTTTAGTTTTTCAAATGTGAAAAATCTGTTGCAGTCAAACTAATAGTCTTACTCTCTCAGGATTTCATCTAAGAACATTTCTTTTTTAATCAGAAAAGATAAAACCATCTGGGTGAGTCTTAGAAACAAATGTGTTACATTTCCCAATGCTACAAGTATACAGTGTTTCAAGTATGAATTTAGACCTTTTGATAGCGTTTCTTCACTGTTGTTATATACTTTTACTTATTTTGGAGTAGGCTGACTCTGGAGATAATGTTAATGTATGAAAGATTAAACAAAGTTAAGATGTGTTTTGTACGTGTACCAACTTCCAATGATAAATGTAACCATTATGTACTGCAAAGATATATTAATAGAAATCCAAATGCCACAGAATAAGAAAGATGGCTCAGTGGAATAAGCACTGGCCTGGCAAGCACAAGGGCCTGAGTTCAATCCCCGGTTCCACCAAAAAAAATTGATACTTCAACTAATATCATAGTATTAGGGTAATAAATATGGTAATAATATCTAACATTTGTTGAAAGCTTCCTATGTATCATATTCTTTTCTAATTGCTTTATGTATCTAGTGCCAGCTTTTAAAACCCTCTATCCTTTCAGTTAAGAACTGTGGGTATTATTTACCAATAATATAACAGAGGCATTTACAGATTTAAAAAACTGAGGCATAGAGAGGAGAAATAGAAAATACAATATCTATACTTACATATTAGGAAAGAAATACTTGGAAGTATAAAATACTTATAATTTGAATAGGAAAATTCATAATGGTGTGTGAATTATAGAAGGTACAATTTTCTTAGAAACACTGAGAAATATAGTTGCAGGATAACCTAATGTGTTTGGATATTTTTTGTTATCTGTTGTCCATTTGGAATGGAACTGCAAATACAATCCTTATGTGGGAGAATAGGGTTTTGCTGAGACCATGGAAAAAACTAGCTGTGGAATAATTCTAGAATCAAAGTGCAGTATAAAAAAGGTAAATTCTGCTGCTGTGAATACTAATGGTAGTTTATATATTGTCTACTTGAAATGTGGGAAAAATACAATAATTTATGGAAATTACATCCTGCCATTTTACTGAGGCTAATGGACTGTGACTGTGTCTGTCTGATCTAAAATCAAGACTGTACATCATAATCTGGTCATTTTGACCACCTTAATAGAGACTCAGATCATTGTGTGTTTGAGCTGAATGGCTCAGCTGAGGTTGGTTGTTGTCAGAACTGAAAATCAACCTAAATGCAAAACGGTCGCTTTTGTGACCTCATGTCTCCCTGGTTATTGACTTTGGCAATCATGTGGTTAATATAATGGCATAAAGCTGGCCCTGTGTATCCTCAGTCTTCACATCTGCAGTCAATTACCCGAGGATAGAAAACACGCAACAAAAAAACTACATTTGGACTAAATGTATAGATGTTTTTCTTGTCAGTCTTCCCTAAGCAACACAGTATAATAGCTGCTGTACTTGCATAGCATTAACATTGTCTTAGGTAACCTAAGACAATGTAAAAAGTAATCTACAGATGATTAAAGTATAATGGAGTAAGTGTACAGTTTTTATGAAAATACTATGCCATTCTATATAAGAAATTTGAGCATTCATGAGTAGTTGTACCTTTGGGGGTCCTGGAGCCAACTTCATCTGATACCAAGAGATAGTTGTCCCTATGGGCACTGGCAATTTGGGTGGGTAACGACATAGAAATTAATTGGTATTACAATTTTACAAACCTCAGTAAAGAGCCCACAAAGAATCAATTTACAATGTACAAGATTTCATTCAACATTATACCCCCAAGACAGCAATTGTTTAGACAAAAGATTTGGTGGAGTTTCTGCCCCCTTTTTTCCTTGTTTAAGAGAAATGCTTAATCTTTTCACTGAGCAGCAGTGCATGGAACCCTCAGAGAGGAAACACCTAAAGCATTTTTACATTTCCTTTTCATCATCACTGAAACTATGGCCACTTAAACACACATTCCACATGGAGGCTGTAGAAAAAGTGACTGATAGGTCAAGCCCATCACATTTTATAAAGGACCTATTAAAACAAGATAAGACTTTATAGTTGAGTTAAAAAGACCTGTCATCTTCCAGTAACTTTCATTGCATTAACACAGCCACAAAATGTTTAACATTCATTTCAAATACTTTGTTGCACAGGACAAATTTCAAGGTTGGCATAATGAAATGGGTATAAAATGTTTCACATTTAGTGTTTCTAAAAACACATTTTAAGGAGGGTGGTATACCTCTTGAAAAAATGTAAATGAGGCATAAAGTTAATAAAAATAAACTATAACAAAAAAGACATTGCAGGCATTGCAAGGTACATATACCAAGTAATATACAATGTTCTTTATATCTGTAATCATAAGAACCTGTAGCTCCTCAGTTAATGACAAAACGTACTTATGACATTTGACAGGACAGTGAAAGTGAGCGATGTGTTGTAACCTTCATCGTATAAATAAATTTTGTAATCTGCTCTTTACTAGCTTTATGAGATAAGTAGATAGTATGAAAAACTGCTTTTTCTTTGTATAAACTGCTTATCATTCATTTCCCACATATTTTTCTAAAGTATGCATCATTTCTATATGCCATTTAATGCTGTACCTGTGACAGAATCTTTTTAAAGAATGTGCACCATGAATTCTTGGATTGCTTCTTGATGCGAACAAGTACTCATGTCCCAAAGACTGCAAGCTACAGCTTTTGTCCAGAAAAATTATGCCAGAGTTGCAATAAAAATCCTGCCATTTTATCATTAATTTATTGTCAAATCACTACTCCTTTGATGTGAGCTTGCAGTAGGGCAAAGACAGCAGTGATACATCAGCAGAGGAAAAGATATTGCTTAAAACAGAAAAAATCTTGTTGTCTTTCATTCATTTTGCACCCTTTGTATATTTTACTATTTTGCAATATTTTCTGTTTCCAAAGAAAATATAAGGGAGAAAGATCTATAGCTAACATAGATGCTTTCCTATTTACCCGAATTACTTGATATCCTGAAAACTTATTAAGAAAGTAATACCTTTGGATAAATATGCACAGAGTAATCAGGTTCAAGTTAGTCTACCCCCTTTATTTTATTTTCTTCCTGGAATAATTCCCCCATCTTCACCAGCTTCAATTTGGGTAGCCTTCAAATATCCCTGCAGCTTCACAGAAAGTCAGCAGGGGGAGCATTTGTCTGTACTTGGACTACAGGCTGCTTCAGTGGCCCTATTCAAGATTTACAAAGGAAATAAATTTTAGATTATAACAAAAGTTCCAACCTATCGTCAGTATCAGTATTATATTGTGGGTTAATATAATGACAATAATTTCAAAAGTATAATCATTTAATGAAGGCAGTAAATGGGCCTAAGAAAAAATGTTGCTGATTATTCTTATTGCACTTCTGCAATGTGGTACTGATCAGTTGTATTTCTAAAAAGTTCTAGGAACTCAAATGAAAACATAATGTGAATTTTTTATATTTATGAAAGTAGGATATTACAAGAGGGCATGGGAATAAGAACAATATCTATATTTATTGAGCTCTTATATGCCCAGCATTGTCTTTCCATTTTATAGATGAGCAACTGAGGCTTAGCAAAGTTTAGTATTTTGCCCCAGGTAATGCAAACATTGAGCAGATTGTAGACATAGGGAAGCTAACTTTAATTCCCATAGCTCAACCATTCTGCTCCCTTCTCCTGGCGGCACCTACTGCTTATTCCCCCACTTCTGTTCAGGAACAGGATTAAATTGAATTTGTTTACAAACTTTTCCTGATTGCTCTCAAAAAATCGGTTGGTACATAGATATGACCTCAGCTTATTATATTGATTACCTTCTTTAAGGTTGACTCAGCCTTCAGGTTCATGTAGAACAAAGTAATTCACTCTGAACAATTAGAGTAGTTCAAATATCAAACCTAATGTCAAAGCAGACTTTTTAAGCTAATAGGTAATTGTCAATAACTTTATTTGTTGGAAACAGAATGATGCCAGCAGTTGTCCTCTTACTGCTGAATTTGCCATCTTTTACTTGGAGTAAACACATAATTAACAGCATTTTGAATGCTCACTGCTCACTTTCATTAACAGTCAGGGTAAAGACAGAGTTTCTTCATGGGTAGGGATACTGGGAAAGAGCTCTTATGCTTGAGCAGCAGGGAAGAAGTGGAATAAAGTGTGCACTTTTTTTTGGTATTTTTTTAGTACAGAGTCTATGGGGTCTTGCTACGTAGATCGGACTCATAGTGATTTCCTGTTTACAGCCTCCCAAGAGCTGGGATTACAGGCAAGCACCACCACACCCAGTCTCAATCGCCTCTCAGTGAGCCCCAGGGGCAGGGCCAGCACAGCACACCAAGATTGAACCTTGGCTGCTCTGTCTGCCTAGGCAGGCGCTTTAATCTGCTGAGCTATTTGGCCAGCCCTTAAAATGTGCACATTTAGATCTGTGGTTCAACACAGTGTGCTGCTGCTTCTTACATCCTCTGTGTCTTTGAGTTTCTATTCTGTCATCTCTGGATACTACTCCTTTGCCTATGATGTAAAAAAAAAAAAAAACAGTATGAAGAAGAAAGTGCAAGGGTTTTGGAGTTGGAACTAGCTTTGTATTCTGACTCTGCTCTTAGCTATATGACTAGGCAGATTATTTAATATGTCCCTTTCTTCAACTTAAAAAGAAGTGCAATGCTTACCTTATGTCAGTTTTTTGAAGACTGAGATCACTGTGAAAATGCAGGGAAAGTGCCCATGCACAGTGGGAGCTCAATGAAACCTGTTGTTGTCCTCTCACTAGTAAATGGCAGCAGTTGCCTTAATTTCTCTCTGACATCTCCTCCTGTTCTAATACTTGCAAATTCTTTAAAATGTGATCTCATAATTCCTTGAATTGTCTCAATTTTGAGAAAAATGAGAGTGTACAATGCACATTCACATTCTGGGGTTTCTGGAGACTTTGCACCCTAACTGCGACCATTAAACAGGAATAAAATATAATGTTGATGTTTGCAGTCAAGGCAAACACAAATCCCAGAGTGCAACTATATTATTATCAGGAATTTCTAAATCTGTTAATAGAGAAATGTATTACATGGGCTTTGGTGTTACACAATTGGGCACAAATATATAATCAATAGAGCTCTCAAGACAAGGAGAACCATATTTCTTACTAGTATATAATAAATATTCTAAGAGGACTAACATTTTATTAGAAGGCTTAAAATATAATTTCATTTGGATGACACAATACACAGTATCAGAGGAGTGATCACTCATATGGTAGAAAATGTACAGCTCACAGATGTAATAATTTATCCCTCAAAAGCACAATAAGGATAATCATTGCTATAGCACATAAGTGTTACTCTGTGGCTGTGTGCCCTATTGCTGGATTGAGTTATATATAACCAGAATTTTAAAAAATCTGAATAGAAACTGCCAGAGTGGATATCACATTTTAAGGGTAATATTTGGTACAAATTTTATTGTATATACATATGTGTGTTGAATCATGATGGAAATGTATTTATTACTGTGCATTATGGTCAACAATTTTGAAAGCTATTGCTCTATGTGACAGTATCTAGAGCTGTATAATACAAAATGTACTTTGAAAAAAGCATGTGATATGTTTCAGTGCCACAGAAGAACCTTACCTTAAATTTTGATGGAGTTTTTTTAGAAATTGGTCTAATGTGTCATTTTCAGGTCAATCATTTTAAAATTATTACTTAATAAAGTGCTAAGCATAGATACTTTTACAAGCAAATGGATTTTTAAGAGACCTGTTTGAGCATGCAGGATAGTATGCTGTGTTCCATGGGGATATGACAAATTTAGTTTTGAAAATTCACTTACAGAAACCAATAGAACCTCCAATCTTAATGACTCATTAGCATTGTCTCAACACAGAGTACCAGTCAAGTTGAAAACCTTCCAATTACATGATCATTCAGAAACATTAGGCCCTTGAAATGAACATTTCAAAAACTAAAAAAGGAAGAAAGTAGGAAATCAATGAACTCCCAGATGATATCACAAAATGACACAGATTCTGGGCACAAAAGGACAGAAGTGAAAAAATTTGGAGGACATGACCAACTAGACTAAGAGTGACCAAAAAAAGTCTGATTGGGATAAACAAGGCTTGCCCTTCACAGACTGTTCTAAAAAGCTGCTGAAGATGGTGACCACTGAGTAGCACTGCAAAGCTTCATTTTGAATGTCTCCTCTCCCAGTGGATGACCACAAAAAGTACAATGCTGTAAAGGGAAGGTGGGGCCCTTCTTAGTCCTTGTACATCTTCTTCATTGGATTTGGCATTATGTAATTTCTGTCTCTTCCCCAAAATAACCACGCAAAGGAAACACTTTGAATTGACTCAGGACATCGAGTCAACCACAACAGCGCAAGTAAAGATGCTAAAGAGGTCTTTCAGAACTGCTTCAGAAAGTAAAAGGAATGATAGGATAAGCGTGTTCAAAGTGTGTGTGATTTTGAAGGAGATTAATGGTAATGTGTCTATTATTGTAATAAAATATTTAACTATTTCTAAGTATCATGTTTTTTCTTTTAATGTATTTGGTACAGGGCCAACAGGGTCCCACTACACAGATGGGACTTGTAGTGATCCTCCTGTTTTCAGCCTCCCAAGTGCTGGGATTACAGGCACGTGTCACCATGCCCAGTCTCAATTGCGTCTCAGCGCTCACTGGGTGAGGGGCCAGCATGGTATGCCAGGGATCAAACCCAGTCCCTGTGTCTGCTGAAGCAGGCACTTTAATCCATTGGGCTATCTGGCTGGCACCTTAAGTATCACTTTTTTATCACACTTCATATAATTGACTCTAGTCAGTATTTGGATTAACATTAAACATTACCAAAAACTATAATTATTTGTTTCATAAAGTTTTTTCTCATGATTATAAAGCTGTTTCCTTACATTTTATCACTATAAATTCAGCACCAGTTTCACTTATGTGTGTTAACACAGCAAAACCATGAGGCTCAAGATAATCAGTTTTGATAGCTTTACTGAGATGACATTTGCATCCCATAAAATTTACCAACATAAGTGCATAGTGAATGATTAGTAAGTTTGGAGTTCTAGAATTTTCATACCCATCGAGATTTGGGACATTTTTGCTATGCCAAAGTCTCCACATGCCTATTTGCAGTTAATCCTGGCAGGCTCAGGAATAGCTCTAAAATGGGGTAAATGAAGCATTTATCCCACATGCAGAATTTAAGAGTATTGAAATCTCATTAATTGAAATAAATATCATCCTACTGCAACATTTGAAGAACTAAAAGTGAATGTAAACACATTCATGTTGAGCACATTATCAAAATTTTAAATAAAGACTACATCTCATCCCTACACTTACTCTCTGTAGCCTTACTTGCCTCATAATTCTCCTGGCCTTATTATCCTCCTTGTGTTCCCTTTAGAGATTGATAACCACTAAGGTACTTTCTGTCTCTATGGATTTATCTATCTTGGACAAACAGAAAAACACAGTGTAGCATATTCAATAAATGCAACTGTATACCACGTGACCTTCGGTGTCTGGCTTATTTTACTTGACATAATGTTTATAAGGTTCACCTGTGTTGTAGCATGATTTAGTGGTCTTTTACATTGTTGAGCAGTTTTCTATTGCACAGACATGCCCAAGTTTGTTTATGCATTTACTAGTTGATGAACATGTGGGTTGTTTCTACTTTTTGACTACTAAAATTGAAGCTAGTATAAACATTTATGTATAAGATTTTAGGTGGGTATATCTTTTCATTTTTCTCATGTAAATAACTCAGTGGAATTCTTTTTTTTTTTTGTACCAGGGATCAAACTCAAGACCTTGCTCTTGCCAGGCAGGGGCTTATGCCACTGAGCTATCTCCCTATCCCTCTCAGTGGAATTCTTGTGTCATATTTTAAGCATATGACTAAGTTTCTAGGAAATTGCCAAACTATTTTATGGTGTGACTACAGCAAGTTGCATTCTTACTACTAAGAACTGAGAATTGTAGTTCATCCTCACCAGTACTTGGTATTGTTTGATTCTTTGATTTTAGCAATTATGAAGGGTGATTAGAGGTATCTCACTGTGGTTTTAATTTGCATCTTCCTAATGAAAAACAGTGCTCAACATATATTCATATATTCATTATACATTCATATATCTTTTCTTGTCACATGTCTATCTCAAATTTTTGTCCATTTTTAAAATTGAGTTTAAATTTCGGTTCTTTTTATGAAGTTCTAACAGATACACTTTTGACAGAGTTTTTTTAAAATCAAGTATATAACTTGCTGGGGCTGGTGAAATGGCTCAGTGGAATAAGTACTTCCCTGACAATTGCAAGGGCCTGAGTTCAATCCCCAGTTCTGCCAAAGGGGTGGGAGTGGGGGCGGAAACACAAGAATATGACTTGCTGATATTTTCTCCCAGGCTATGGCTTAAATGTTCATTTTATTAATAGTTTCTTTTGAAATGCAAGGTTTTGGATTTTGATGAAGTCCAGTTCATGAAAATTTTTAATGTATTGTGCTTTTATGTGTTATATATGACAACTCTGTCCAATCCTAAGTCATACACTGATTCTATATTATACTTTCCCTGAGAAATTTTATAATTTTACTGAGAGACTTTGGTGGAATGCTACAATACTGTAGTATTGTTCTATGCAGTCAGAGCAAAATAAAAAAGAGAGGACAATGAGAGTGGACAGTAGGAGAGTTTTAAAGAAGTGTTCTCTTTTACATTTTGTCTAGATTCAGTCTCTTGTTGAATGAGAAAATATTTTAGCCCAGTTAATGAAGAAACCATGCCTGCTTGGTTGAAGATTCATTATTTGTTTTATCTGTATTATTTAATACTAGTATATAATGCTGCCTTTCTCAAGAGTGCAAATATTTGCTATAATTTATGTAAAGATATAAAACCATAGAAATACATGACACAAAATGGCTTGGTGATATTTTGTCATTGGATGGAATGTTAAATGAAAGAAATCTGGAGTTGAAATGAATGAATACCAGATGTACATGAGTGAGACATGGCCATTAAAGGCAATTACATGAATGGAGTATGGTCATAAAATGGAAGGAGGTGTTGGGTATTGTGTGGAAACAAACCTTGGAGAAATATCACATCCTTGCTGCATAAAGGCACCCAAGGAAAACCAAAGACTGTTAAATATTCCAAATTCATTTGGAGGGTCAGGAGGGCTTTGTGGGTCACGAGGTTCTTCATTGTTGTCTTCTAGATGCCATTCATAAGGGCTAAATCTGCTGACTAGAAACAGAACTACGCTGACTCCGATGTAGGCGAAGACAATGCACATCCAGATTTCATAAGCCAAGGGATCCAGAAAAGAGAATACACCTGGTTTTGATTTCTGAGGCTTCTTTATCATGATGGAGATGCCCAGGCTCATAAATGGCTTTGAAAAATCTATGACTTCTTCACGGACCAATGTTATAGTAAGTGGAGCAACAGCTATATCAGCTCTCTGAAAAACAAATACATATGTGACTTTTAGAGATAGTATTTCAGTGATTTGCCATCTAATGTGATGCTTCTTTAGTGGAAACATAAAATCCAAAGTCACTACAACCAATCAATTCATCAATCTTCATGTTAGAAAAGTAGTAGCATTCAATAGGTTCTGAAGTACTTCAATTTGATGGTAAACCAAAGAGAAAGCATTGCTTTTTTTGTCCTCTGAGACATATGATACACTGCCTTAGGGCAACTGATTCCAGTTTTCTCCTTTGTTTTTTGAACCGTGCAACTCACCTTGTACTCCCTGTGGTATATCCCTGCTTAACTCTAATTTTCTTATTTTTATTTTCATCCTCTTATGTCTTATCTCTTTCACTTGACTGGAGACTTTCGTGAAAAGCATGATAGCCTATACTTATATTTGTTCCTTCCCACCATGTGTCCAGTTCAAATTCTTGGATCATTGCTATCTTGTGTTATTCTTAAATTATTTTTGAGATTATGCTTGTTAAGCAGATACTTCAAAGGCAGGAACTGAACATTCCATTTTGTAGGTATCATAGATGTGCTTAAAAAGTTGCTTTTTAAATGTGATAAATGAAAACATGAAAGAATTCTGCATAGGTAATGGCAAGGGTAAAATAATTATTAGAATACATTAGCTTTTTGTGTCTTTTTGAGACAGGATTTCATTGTGTAGTTCAGGCTGGATTGAACTCACTTTGTAGCTCAGGCCTTGAACTTGCAGTAACGCTCCTGGCCTCAGCCTCTTAAGTGCTGGGATTATAGGTGTGCATCATCACACCTGGCCTCATACTAGTTTATGTAGTAAGCTCTATTATCCAGTGATAAATGTCATTATAACACTCACATATATCGTATCAATAAATACCAGCAGTGCATTGCATAATTAACTCAAAGTTAGGCCACATTTTTATATTAATTTGGTGAAAGTTGGCATGAATAATTTCCTCACTTATTTCTTTTGTTCTCTATAATTATTCTTTATTTTTTTTAATTTTTATTTATTTATTTATTAGAGAGAGAGAGAGAGAGAGAGAGAGAGAGAGAGTGTGGTGTGTGTGTGTGTGGCCAGCTCAGCCCACCAGGGGGCAGGGCTGGCTGGCATGTGATGCTGGGGGATAGAACTGCGGTCCCTGATGCTTTGCTAAGCTTGTTCTAAGTAGGTGCTTTAGACCACTGAGCCATCTCTCTAGCCCCTGTAATTATTCTTTATAAGAGTAAGGTATTTTATTTTAAATAGAATAAAAAATTAAAAACATAAAAATGATACAGATTTCAGAACATGATGATTGGAAGCCAACAATTGTTCTTATATTGCATATAGTAATCTTCAAAGTAGTTCTTCAGATTACTAGATATAGGCATGCAAAATTAATTAAATAATTAAACATTAACTGCTTCTTTCAATAAAGCAATTGGAATTAGTAGTACAATTATCTTAGTTATCTTGCTACTTTCATTCTTTTCTCCTTTCTCACATTTCAGTTGTTCTTTCCTTTTGAGTAGTTTCTTTCCTTTCCACAATAAGTATTGTGCCTTTTGGATCTCATTCTGTCTTCCAGTTTCTTACACTAGGGAAACAATATGATGTTTACATATGCAGGTTTGATTTATTTCACAACAGTAAGTTTTAGTATGGATCCAGTCCTTAGAAGGCACCCTTTAGAAAAATACTTGTAACTAAGAAAAGGATTTAGAGATGATGTATTAGGTACGAAGCAAAAATACCTATATTGACTGATTTTCCTTTGTTAAATATTGAGGTATATCTCAACATACATTTTTTGTTGGCAGATAGAGTATATTTTCAAAGATGAAGTTTTACTCTCTTGAATTAAATATGGTAGCTCAAGCCAGCTGAAAAAATTTTCTGTGAGTAATTTAAGGGGGGATGACAGTGATAAGCAGCTAGCTCATGCTTACTGCGTACTTTTATATGAGCCACTATGATAAGCACTTCACATATACTATCTCATTCTGTTTTCATAGCAATATTAAGGTTGGTACAATTATTATTCCCATGTTAGAGATGCAAAAAGTAAAGCACTGCAATCATCTTACTTGGATTAGATTAAGGATTAGAATCCTAGTATTAGACTAGAATGGGGGAATAGAAGCCTAGTATTTAGATTGCAGAACTCAATCTCTTAAGCAGCACAGTGGTTTCCATTGATACTTGGGGCTTTCTACAGAAGACTATTTTTATTTGCAATTATCCACTTGGCCAATCTCTCCTGAGCTTTTTTCCAATTCATATTTGAATGCCTATTCTGTGCTGAGTACTTTTTTGATGTAAGAATGAACAGTGAACAAGGTGAACAAAACAGACAAAACTGCTTACCTATATGGAGGACAAACTACACCCTTCCTAGAAGCTGCAAAACTAACATGTTTTGAGAAGCATAGAATTCTTTATCCTATTTTTTAAAATATAATCTAATTTTTAAATGTTTTTTATCATATTATTTAAGGACTTAAAGTTCAACATATCAATACTTGATGAAAAATACCTGTTCCTTATTATGCCTAAGATGTTTGAAATGCAGTGAGATAGT
>NW_004524800.1:3769741-3796496 GCF_000260255.1 Octodon degus | reverse complement strand
AAAAAAAAACTCACATGTTTACAGAGGATGACAGCCTACTGATCAAACCTGCATTGATCCTTCACTGCTATCTCAAACTCACCTTTACTAAAATTCAACCCATCATCTATCACTCCAAAGTAGGTTTTCTACTGTCTATGAATGACACTTACTCCAAACATTGTCCAGATCATGTTTCCAGTCCTACTGTCTCTGCAGATGATCTACTGCTCTTTCTTTACCGAGAAATTGGAAGGCATTTGATCTAAATTGTATCACTTCACTGTCTTTTCTCTCCTGTATATATTTGTCCATTCTTTCTGAGAATTTCCATCCCATATAAAGTGACTCTTTCCAGGATTTAATCTGCTTATTCCATATATTCTTCTCTCTTAAAGCACAGCCCTATCCATTGTCATTTTTACATCTTATTTTTCCTTTTCCATTAATTTATCTGACTGGTTCTCTAAGTGCAATAGCAGCAAAATGTCATCTCAGAACTTGTTACAAATATCAGTCTTTAGGCCGCATCCCAGATGTATGGAATCAGAAATCTAAGGCCAGCTGAGTCTAAGGGTGGAATTCAGGTGGCTGTCTAGGTGATTATAATTCTGGCTGTAGTTTGAAAACCATTGACTTATCTTATTCAATTGAAATCATACTCATGTATTTCTGTATACTAACAAGCAAAACCTGTTCCTTTTACCTTTTGATCTTGTTACTCCGGTGACTACATTATTTCTATTACCATCAGTGTTCTTTAAAAAAAAAGTGTGCCATTATTGTCTCTGAATTTCAACACCATCTTTCCCCTATATATTTGAAATCTAACTTCTAATTCTTCTGCTTTACTGACGTTCGTTCTTTAACTATATACTTGGTTATGAAATTGAAAGATCTTCTCTCAGACATCAACTGCTCATGTGAAACCACTGGTATTTTGCACTTTCTGAACACTTTCCTTTGTTCTCTGATACTAAAGACTATAGTTTTTCCCCTTACTTTTGTGGCTATTCATTCTCTTGTCTTTTCTTCTTAGTTCTGTTTTTTCAACCAATGTGTGCATTTTTAAAAATGTATTTGGTACAGGGTCTTGCTACACAGCTCAGACTCGTAATGATCTTCCTGTTTCAGCCTCCCCTGCACTGGGAATACAGACATGTGCCACCATGCCAGGTCTCAGTGGCCAGCTCAGCATGCCTGGGGGCAGGGCTGGCACAGCATGTGGTACAGAAATCGAAGCCAGGCCCTACACTTGCCTAAGCAAGTACTTATTCCGCTTAGCTATCTTGCCCGCCCCTATATGTGGTTTGTATCTCCCAATCAATTCATGGCACATGGCTTAGAAGATAATTGTGAAAATTAGAGGAAGAGGAAAGATCCTTTAAGGTTTATCTTTTACTTCCTCCCCTTGATATTATCATCTATGGCTTCAAATTTCACTGGATGAAAAAACATTTAAAAAATTAAAATATATTTTAAAAATAGGCATAAAGAATTATATAATTCTTATGTTTACACATAAGTCCAGAAATCTAACCATATACAACCGTGTAGCAGGAGAGTCACATGGAGAGAAAACATTCTCTCAGGCTCTCACAGAGAGCCCATTGGCCAAGCAATGGCCGTGACTCATCCACATGGCTGACACTGACAAAGGATCTACAACCTGAGGTACAGGATCTTAGGATAAATCCTGAGTGGATTTCACTGACCTTATCAGACCCAAAAGCTACAACTCTTGTTGCATAGGTCCTGCTTTACCTTGTTCTTAACCATCCAGCAGAAAAGTATAAAAACGAAATATAAGAAGTAAAGCCATGGTGTTATGTTGAGCTGTAGGGGACTCAGGTCAACAATTTCTGACATTGCCAGTCAAGAAGAAAACCCAATACTATTATGGACTACTGGACTCTTTTAGAATATTTTGCTGAGTTCACACACCTAAAATATTCAAATGACAGAACTAAGCAAAAAAGGGGATACAGATGAATGTCCATTTTGTACTTGTGTATTCAAAATGCTTAGGATAGATATACAGTTATATTCTCTTAATTAATAGAGGGATTTGTTGTAATAGTGTTTGTGGATAGGATATCATGTCTGCATCTTGTACAGCAAATAACCACTAGGAAGAATGTATGCAATGTGTTAATTATTGAAACTGCCCTACCAATTTGATTTGAAACTCTCTCATTGCTATTTGTTTCACAATAAAATCATGGAAAAAATAAATAAAATCCCCTGAAGGTTAAGAAAAAAATTCACTGGAGCTGTCTCCTTAATCTCCTGTCCCACATTGCTGACTGAGTGGGAGCCAAAGACAAATTTTACCTATTACACCCTTTTGCCTGGGGCTTGACCTGGTTATAGAACAAAGGCTGCTGAGAAGAATGGAATTGGCCAGAAAGCTAGCAGGGTTTTTGGCAATGAGAGACTGAATCAGCTAGAAAGAGTCCTATCATGCCAAGAAAATTCATGGATATAGCCACTTGTTCTCCTTGCCAACATGTCTGTACCTCCTGCTTAGAACATGCAAATATCCATCTCATAATATTTCCCATTTGATCTCATTTGAATTTAATTACACAATTCAACCAGTGTTTTAATCTTGGAAGTCTAAAAGAAAATTCTAGAAGAAATTACCATTTTTTTTGGAAGAAAGATGTAAGGGGCCATTTGTATGAGAAAAAAACACTTTGGACTGAATTTAAGGTAACTGAGTTCTTCTCAGTAAGGGACAGAAGAGTTTGAGAATCTTGACTCCTTAAAAAAATCTAAGTAACTGGAAGAACTACTGCATGGTAAACACAAATAAATAGTAATAAGTGGGAACTAGACAGACAAAGCATGACTTCTGTGTCTGATTCCCAGAAACATTTAGCAAAAGAATAGATTCCCAAAGGAGGTCATTCCTAGTTTGAAGAACTTTTAAAATCATAGAAAGAAGAATCTGCTCCCCTCAGGCACTTGCCTTTTTCCTTCAGCTTGGTATTTCTACTTCTCTGAATTTTTACTTTTTAATCCTTCTTTTTCAAAGATCTATGTTTTTGGGAAGATACTTTTGCAATGAAGAATGATATTAAATCTGTGCTCAGTTTAGCCTTATTGCTATGCACCTAATTCCAAAATGAGAATTCCCATGCTGTTCTTTCAAGAAGACCTACTGATGGAAAAAGACAAAAGAATAATGACAAATAATAGAAGAATGAAGGCTTAACCAATAGAAAGGAAAGAAGCTACTGTTGCAGCCCCATGGTTAGCCAGTTATACAGGAGACTTCACAACTCCTCCATCTCTTGTGTACTTGATGTGGGACCAAAGCAGTAAACTGCTGTGACTTAGCTCAGAGACAACCTGGGAGAATTTCTCATCTTCTGCCACCACAACCCCCTTCTCCATATTAAAGTGCCACTGTGATGGTTAGTTATGTCAGGGATTAGCAACCTGCTTGCCATTATGTATGTGGAGGAATCAACTTGATGATTAAATAAACTGGAAAAGAGCAAATAACTAACAAATGCCCCAGAATAGTCATTCAGCTCTCCTGGGTCTGCTGTAGCATGAAACAAGGAAGGTCACTTTTAAAGTAAGTTAAGAATTTAGAAGGCCAACACTGATGAAAAAAGTGAAAATGGCAACTCTCCAATGGAATTTGTGTTAGCTTTCTGTTGCTGTGACAAAGTATCTGAAAAAGTAAATTTGAAGAAGAAAAGATTTATTGTGGTTCATGGCTGAGAGGGTTTAGTTCATGGTCACTTGGCTTTGTTCCTTCTAGGCCTGTGGCAGCCAGGAAGCAGAAATACAGTCTAGGGACAGTGTCAGCAGATGAATGCCCCTTCTGTCTTCTTTGTCCTACCCAGGCCCTGCCCTATGGATGGTGCTGCCCACCTTCAGGGTGGATCTCCCCCATCATTTTGCTGTTCCACAGGCCAACTGTCTTGGGAAACACCACCTCTTACACACCCAGACGTGTGCTGTACTAATTTTCTAGGTTTTTCTTGATCAAATCAAACTGACAATCAAGATTAACCATCAGAGATTTCTTTTTCTGGTTTTTATTCTTAAGAAAGCCAGCTGTGCTTGGGAGCATAAAGAATTACAGATAGGTTATGGGCAGGTAGGGGGTAGGTGAAATTCTGACAAAGTAATGAATGCCTTTCATGTGGTGTCCTGAACTAGTTTAGAGGTTTTTTGTCCTCAAGCTTCTGCCTATGCTGGTAGCAGCAGTAGCTAAGTCATTTTCACAAACCTATGTGCATATGCAAGTTACATAGGGGTTTGCAGTTGATAAACAAGTATTCAGCAAATACCATGAGCTCAGGGTAAGAATTTGCTAGTATGTTTTTTTGTCTTCTTTTTTTCCCTCCACCTTGACTACTTAAAGGATTTTAATCAAAAAGCTTAAGAATGGCTGTGTGGGCTCAGTAAACACACTAAATTAGGTTTGATTTTTCTACTTAGTAGTGGCAAACTCAGAGCAAATGCATTATTGGAGGGGATTTATAATCCTTTTCATAGGTGGGTTGCCAAAGTTGTAAACTTCACAAAACTTAAAAACCAATAAAGCCATATGTGTAGGAATGATACACTTAAGAGTTTGACAGGTTTTAGGCAGAGATGGCTGTTAGCTTAAATGTAATTTAAAAAAACTTCATTGAGCTAGAATTCTTGTTATATCTTTAAGTAGTTTTGTCTGATTATCTGATATAAAATTTGTAACCCATCTGGAGACTACACATGAGCAGCCGCTTGTCAGCCAGCATTTTATGTGCTCTCTGAAAGCAAAGGGGAAGACAGGGAGGGAGTGCTACTGTGCAATGCGTAAGATAGGCTATCTGAGAGAAGAAGCACATGTGACCTGAGCTTTTCTTCAAACATGAACCATAAGACTCTTGTGGTGTTTGGTGGACACTTCCTTTGGAAAGTTTTGATGTTTTGAAAAAAATGAGTAGAGCAGAATCAAGTTAAATGTTAGGAATATAACTGTTGTGTTCTGGGGACAGGATTTAAAATGTTTCATTAGCTGTAATCTATGGGATATTTAGTGTCTGCAATTGTTAAGCTCTGGGGAAAGGGATGAGGTCTATTTAAATCTGTGTAACAACAGCCAGAGTTTCGATGGGTTTGCCTCATTTCTTTACCAGGAGCAGCTATCTTAGCCTGGATCTTTGTGTGTGTGTGTGTGTGTGTGTGTGTGTGTGTGTGTGTGTGTGTGTATGTGTGTACAGGGTCTCATTTGGCAGCTTGGACTCATAGTGATCCTCCTGTTTTCAGCCTCCCTAGTGCTGGGAGCACAGGTGTGCACCATCATGCTCAGATCCATCACTGGTTCAGCATGCCCAGGGATGGGGTCACATGTGGTGCCTGGGATTGAACCCTGGCCCCTGCACTTACCTAAGCAAGCACTTAGTCTGCTGAGCTGTCTTGCCAGCCATAAAATTCTTTTTCATTTTTTTTTTCAGTACTGGGGATCAAACTCGGGACCTTGCACTTACCAGGCAGGTGTTTATACTGCTGAGCTATTTCCCCAGCTAGGCTGGATTTGTTAGTTAGAACTTTTCCTTGGGGAACAGAGAGGTAAAGACAAAGGGAAGAAATGGAGTTGAGTGAAGCTGCATTATCCTGCAGCTGGATGAAGCCATTGTGAAACTGAACTTGGTTGGAAATATTTCCCCAGCATCTCTGCTCAGAACAGCAGAGTTCCATGCATCATTAATATCCCTTCCTTGAGTGGATAGGCCTCACTGAAAGGAGAGGTGTACTTTTCTCAAATCATCAACCTCTTTGTCAAAGCCTAGGGTGATCATCTGAAGAACAAAAGAGAATATATGACATCTGCTCCCAGGCCCTCGGGCCCCCACATTTTAGCCAGAAGGACAGATTGGCTTTCTGCCTTTCTTAATGGAGAATGATTTCATTTTATTATTTTATTTTATTTTTTATGTATTTAGTACAGGGTCTTCAGGGTCTCACTACACAGATCAGACTCATAGTGATCTTCCTGTTGTTGGCCTCCCAAGTGCTGGGGTTGCAGGTGCGTGCCAACACACCCAATCTGGATTCTGGGGACAGGGCTGGCATGGCACGCAGGGGATCAAACCCTGGTCCCTGCATCTGCCTAAGCAGCCATTTTAATCTACTGAGCTATCTGGCCAGCCCCTTAATGGACAATGAATTTGTCTTCAAATAATGATAACCAAAGCAATAATTTCATGTAGTAAGAGGAAATTTCAGTGCAAAGAATATCCTTAGAATTGTCATTTGTCTTAGGTGTGCAAGGGAATCTGGATACACCCAGGAAATGTGACTTTGAGTCAATCATACTCCTCAAAGCCATCTTCATCCTAAAGCTCCTTGCTGATTGCTAAATCATGGGAACCAACCTGGACAGTAGCTTGTCAGGCCCTTTGCACAGTAGTCCCTCTACTCTTTACTCTTAGTTTTAGGTGCAAAGAACATAAAGAACATTGTAGCTTTCCACTGGGAGATTTATTCTTGATTAGGACCCTGATTTGTTTCCAGGATTTTCCTGCCTGTCTTTTTTCTTTTCCTTTCTTTCTTTCTTTCTTTCTTTCTTTCTTTCTTTCTTTCTTTCTTTCTTTTTTTTTCAGAACCGGGGATTGAACTCAGGCACTTGCGCTTGCCAGGGAAGCGCTTATTCCACTGAGCCATCTCCCAAGCCCCTCCTGACTGTCTTTTTCAAAAAGGTCAAATAACCTCTAAGGGTAGAAGTTGCCACCTATCTACATTGGATTTGCAAATATTTTAAGTGATAACTGGATTTTTAGTTTATCCTAGAGACAATAGATAAATAGGATGGGTATCTTGGATCAAAATGTTCATAACCCAAGTAGATTTTAAGCCCCTTGAAGCCAGGTAAGTATATCATACCTAACAGATACAACACCAATCTTCCCATAATCTGACAAGTTTAGTAAACTCAGTTAGTGGAACCCAATGGAGACAGCACTAGCTCAAAAGTCATGAAACTTGGGTTGCCAAACTGTGTGACCTTGTCACAATGCTCCAATAATTCCTGTCACCCTCATCTTTCATCAGGCTTTAGTTTCCTTGTTCACCCTATAGAAAATTCTAATGTACAATCTTGGCTAGTCCACATAGACATCTGTAAAATGAATGAAAAATTAGGCTAAAGGATATTTAAGGGCTACATTAGCAGCGAAATACTTTTTTAAAATGTCCTCTTAAAACACATGCTATTTGGAAGCCATAAACGCTTGTGCTCTATAAGCCATTTGAGCTGGGACAATTACTATGTGGCAGCATTACAGACATCCAGCTCAAAATCAAAACTGTTGGGAACAGGTGGACAGTTTCAAGTCCATAATGTTCTGAAGTGCTTACATAATGGGGGCACATTGTGTCTTACTGACATTTGTTTCAAAAATAACCTTCTTAGGGAGACACAGTTCCTCACCAAGAACTTTGATTTGAATTTCTTTAGAGAAAAAAAACATTTAGGAGTCATTTAAAAAGAGGCTGATTGGCTTCTTTATTCTTTAACAAATTTAATTCATTTTGACTTTTTCTTGAGACTTTATGGCAGATACTGAAATCTCTTTTGCAATGCTTTCTTCATCTCTATCTTTCTTCATTTTTTCCTGCTCTGATCTATTTTACATACTAAAAGCATAAGAGGAAATAGTCCAATATAAAGCAGTGCCTCTGTATAGTTTTCATGTTCAGTGTAAGAAAGTTTCCTATTTCAGGTCCTTTTTGCTCACTAAGTACTCTGAAAAGTCTGAGGGCTTTTCTGCTCTTCTTTTACTTAAGCAACTTGTAAACCACAAGAGCTGAGCCCTGTTAGGAACAAAAGCCAGTGTTTTCACTTTCCTCCATGTTTATCATTGAGAGAGAACTTGAAAACTTCTCAATGTCAAAAGATTAAAAAGGCGACGAATACATATTTAGCTTATGATGTCATCATCCCTAACAGAAATCTCACTCCCAATATGACAAAAATATCTCTTTTTCATAGCCATAAGTTTAGAGAAATGTGGATTTTGGCAGTCTGCTTCAAGGGGTTGGTTTGCTATCCAGTGCACTGGAATCACCTTGTGCTATAAAGCCAGAAAGCATCAGAGACTTGTTCTGGGTCAGAGCAGGGAGGAGGACATGTCTGTAGGAACTGTAACCAGCTATTACTATTGTCTTTAGTAGAAAGAAATGGGAGGAAAAGGTGAAAGCTTCTTCCAGAATTTATATCTTTTCAGAAATGGACAAAAATTATCTGAGTTAATAATCACAAAATGACTATTTTTCAAGCTCTCTTTCCCTCACAAATACATGAATTGGAAATAGAAAGAGACATGCAGAGATTAAATGAGTACAGTATAGAGTTTTTTTTCCCCCACTGGAAAAACTAAAAGCCCAGTGAGAAAACTGATCTCCTCTAGACAATGGCAGGAAATCAGCCTTGCTTTGTATCACTGTGTCTCGTGTCTTGTTCAATGAGAGGATGACACCAGTCTATTTACAGAGTGATAGGTTTCTTTTGAGACACTAGACAGCTCTGGCCATTCAGTGTAGATAGGCTAGTGAAATCCATGGAATATCTTGATACCCTGGGTCAGCAGAAGCTGACAACCTAAATTCTTTCTTTCTGTCTCCCTCTTCCTCTTCTTCTCTCCTTATTTTGATCTCTCCCTCTTTCCGTTTCTTGCACTAGAGATAGAATCCAAGGCCTCTACACTGAGCTGTATCCCTTTCCCTTTGCTTTTAATTTTTTTAAAAATCACTAAGTTGCCCAGACTAGGCTTGAACTTACAGTCCTACTGCTTCAGTCTCTTAGAGTACTAGAATTACAGATATGTACCATCATGTGTGGCTTAAATTTCTTGCCATAGCACTATGGCCAAAAACAAAAACAATAAAAACTTCTCTCAAGAGGGTCTAAAACACCAACTTCCTTTCTAATAAATTTCAAACTATCTTTCCAGGTGATATGAACCCTAAACAACTCTGGCTATTGGTGGTATTGTATAATGGTTAAAGCACATGGGCTTCATAGTCAATGATTTGTGTTTAGATAACTGTGCTATTGTTGAGGTTAGAGGTTTGTGTACCACCTCATGCATATTTTTAAATTTTAACCCCTAGAGGGATGGTATTAGGAAATGAGGGTATTTAGGAGGGGATTAGGTCATATAGCACAGCCCTCATAAATGTGAATAGTGCCCTTCTCAAAAAGCATTTTGACCCTTCCTATCAGGTGAGGTCCCAGGAAGAAGTTACCACATACAAGGCAGAAAGTACACCCATACCAGGTAATGCAGTTTGTCTTGATCTTTGCAGCCTCCAGAACCATGAGAAATAAATGATCATTGTATGAGTCACCATTCCAAGCTATTTTGTTATAGCAACCTAAATAAGTAAGATAGCCACAACAGGCCCTTTGCCCTTTTGTATGTGACTTCACCTCTCAGCCTCATTGATCTCACATGTAAAATGCAATTATTTATGGCATCTTCCTCAGAGGCATGTTATGAGGATTATGTCATGTGATGCCTGCAAAATGCTTAGCGCAGTATCTGGCAACCCGTGAATACACAATATGTGGTAGCTATAATAATAAAATATTATATGATTATTTCAATAACTATTATGACAAGAACTCAATTTAATGATAAACAATACTATCTACTAGATATTAAAACATGAGCCTTTACTATGTGTCAGGTAATATACTAAATGCATGGGAGAGCTGTAAACAAAATAAGCCCTCTTGGAACCTGAATATTGGGGAGAAAAGGGCCAAGAAAAAAAGCCCTTATTAGTAAATTTTAAAGTGAGAGGTTATCAGAGATTTTCAGGATCCTCAAAAGTTGTTGTAGGTGCTTTACTCCTTATTTAATTCTGTCTGGAATGAGCAAGGCTTCTCTTTCTCACTGCTAGGTATACTTGAATCTCATCTACATCTCCACCCTGCTCCAGTTCCCTGGTCCAACCTTGACCTCAGACAAGAGATGACGGGTTCTAGCCCCACAGAGAGAGGCAAGGTTCAAGTTGCCTTGCTGCTTATCTAGCTGGAGGATGGTGCCCCAGTTTTCATACCTTGGGCCTAGCCTCATTTTAAGCCTTAGTTCCCTTTCTGTGTCCTTATTTTTAGAAATGAGTTTCTGCCTTTGTGCTTCTTCCAAAAAATCTGTTCCAAAACCTTATTCAGTGACCCCAGTACATTCTTATTATTGGAGAGCTACATGTTATACTTGCTGGCCTCTGCCTCAAGCACTAGGAGTCCTTTCCTGAACTTCAGGCCAGGAGCTAACCTGGGTGTTTGCTTCTAAAACTTTTCAGCATGCCTACCCTCTGGATTTCTCTGCCTTGTCTTCACCTGCTGTCTAGAAAGCATAGAAGTAAACGAAAACAGCTGAAAAACACTTATCCCACAGACAAGTTCCCCAACCCTGACACTTCCTGTGCTAATCTTTGGATCCACTTATTGCAAATAATCCTTGTCTGTTAGCACCAAATTTCTGCTGTCACACACTGTATTTAGATTAGTTTCCTAGTGAGTGGTCCACTTAATGGTCAGTTCCTATGTCTAGCTCTCAAGATCTGATATTCCCAATTAGAGGCCTAAACCATTTAAGACTAAGGTATCAAGGCTTCCAAAAAATACAATTGTGTCCTGCTTTAAAACCCTAGTTATTAATATTCTTTTGCTTTTGGGTGAGGACCAAACATTTGGTAGAGTCCTTTTGGCATTCATTCATTTCTTCATTCATTCATTCATTCATTCATTCATTCATTCATGTATTATAAATTTTTATTATGTTCTAGTTTCTGAAATGTTGAAATGAATCAATGTCTTCTGTCCTCAAGAAGTTCATAGTTTTATAGGGAGAGTTAACTTATAAATGGATCCATACAGTATAGCTTTAGAAGTACTACACTAATGAATGAAGTACTACAAAGAAACAAAACACAGAAGCAGGTGGGTATACTGGATAAGGAAGGCTTTCTGAAAGAGGCATTATTTCTGAGTTCTGAAGGATAAGTGAGCTGTGGTGAAGGCTGAAGCTAGAGAGGGAGGTGGGTGCTAGAATATAAAGCCTTATTTACCATATTAAAGAATGTGACTTTTTAAAGCAGGAAATATCAGTAATACAGATATCTGATTTGCCAGGGTAAAAACAGATGCAAGGAAACCAATTAAATGACATCACAATGAGGAATATCTTAACTAAAGTTATGAGGATGAAGAGTGTGGTTAGATTGAGAGACTTAGTAGAATTCATTGGAACTTGTGACTGACTAGGTATGAGGGGAACAATAAGCAGAGATCGTAGGGTTGCTTAGGCAGAGCTGCGTAGGCAGCTATGTGGGTGGATGATTCTACAGCATGAGACAAGGAACACAGAAGGAACAGATCTTCAATAGATGGCTGGCTGTGCTTAATGTTGCCAAATAAAATTCCCCAATTCTATGTTTCATTTAGTGAAATAATTGTGTTGCCCAATGATGCTATTGACAATCTACCTTTTTAAACTCCAACTGTAAAAGAAAACCTTTTTCCTTACAGACTGTATGAACACTATACAATTGGATAAGTGTTGCACTTAAAAATTAAATTCCTACTTTATTTTAAAATTACAAGGTATAAAGATAAATGAAAGCAGAGTAAAAAAAATACACTTACCCCATAGACAAGCTCCCCAACCATGCCATTCCATATTTTAGTCTCAGGATCCCTTGCACCATATTTCCCGTCACCAACAATGGACAGTTTGTATTTGATCCTTACATGTTTGGCGATTTCATAGGCTAAATCTACACAGTAGCCTTCATAACGTTCATTTCCTTCCAGTTGCTCATGATTCTTTTTATACATTACATATGGTGATTCCTTTGAGACCAGAAGGAAATTCAAAGTATTACTCCTATACACTTTTCTAAGAGATGTTAGACAATAAAATTTTTTTCCTTGGTGGCTATTGAGGTTGATGTGTGTAACAGATCTTTACAAATTTTTACTTAACAAGAAGAACAATCTCAATTGCTTGTTCAGTAGATCACATATTCATTGAAGTCCTTAAGTGATGACTTAAGAAGTAGAGAAAATTTAACTTCTTTTTCAGAGTTTGAAAGGACTAGTTTCAGGTGTAAAGTGTTTGATTTAGTCAAATCAGGCACAGATGTACCTCTGAGTTACATGAATGTAAACTGCTGTTAGTTTCTCAGGAATTACTAGATAGGAAACACACCCAGTGGAGGCAAGCCATAGGGAAAAACTATGGGTTTTGCAAGATCAGAGTCTGTAACTTACTCATTTTTTCTATGTTTTGGACCTAGTAGAGTACCTAGGACAAGGTGAATATTTGATATATATGTTCAAGTGAAAGGTCAACCTCAGCCAAGTCTCCATTCAGTTAATCAATTTCAACCCTAATGCAGACCAAGTTTCAGACTTACTTTTAACCCCAATTTTATTTTATTCAATAAAAAAAGCTTATAAAAATTATTTAAAAACTAATTAAGAATACTATCTCACATTTTAACAGTGCATTGAATTTTATCAGAAAACTTTATATGGTGAATTGAGCCTTGAAATGATATTTTTTTATTTTTTCAAACTTTTATTTATTTAGTACAGGGTCTCACTATGCAGCTTGGACTTATAGTGGTCCTTCTGTCTCAGCCTCCCCAGCACTAGGATTATAGGCATGCACCAACCACATGCAGTTTTGGGGCCAGTATGGAGTGCTCAGAGTTCTGGGGCCAGCATGGCAGGTGGTACCGGGCATTAAACATGGATCCTTGTATTTGCCAGGCAGGCTCTTAGACCTCAGAGCTATTTCTCCAGCCTCAGGTTCTTGAAATGATCTTATTCCATAGGCAGGAGATTATTATTATGCCCATTCCACAAATTTGAAAGCAACAACTGAGGCTCAGAGAAGTTATGACTTGCAGTTATATGTATTTGTAGATCTAATAATAGGAGCCTAACATACTCTACTGTGCTGCCTCTCTCACGATGAGAAGAATTAAATTAGAAGTCCAAATGAAACATTAATCTTATAAGAATATGACTGGAATAAAGAGGGGAATAATACCTGAAACAGCTGCAAATCCTTATTCTTTTCCTTTTCATTGTTTTATATTTATTATTGCTATCATTATTATTATCGTTAATATTATTGGTACTGGGAATTGAACTCATGACCTTGTGCTTGCTAGGCAGGAACTGAGCTATACCCCCAAGCTCCTTTTCTTTCTTTTTAGAAACAATATTCTTTTCATTATTGTACAAGATATTTCCAACAGTTCCTGAGCTGCTCTGTGGAAAGTTTTTACTACTTGAACTTGAGGTGTTTTCTACTGGCTGAATAATACTTTTTAAAAAATAGAAGTCTTGATACACAGAAAGTCCACTTATTATCTGCCACACTTACCAGAATGGTAGTGACTACTATGGTCCGGTTCTCTGAAGATGCACTGTCATTGCTGATTTGCTGATCCGAGAAAGGTACAAACCTCTCATACTCATTCCAGTAGCCAGCCTAGAAAGAGCAGAAATTTGACCTAGGGGCCCGCTTTTTATACAAAAAAGAACTGCATAAAATTCAGCTGCTATTGTGCAGTGAAACATTTGTTCAAGTAGTTTTAGCTTTGCAAGGACTGATGTCCTATTTTCCTCTGTGCTACCAGTCCTATAAGGACCCCAACATCGACACACAGATCTACTGTTCCTTCCACCTCAACCTTACAGATGTGTAAAATAATGTAGCCCTTTGGTAGATGATTGGCCTTCTCCAATTTTAAACTCCTATAGCAGAAAAAAATATTGTTTTGAACTGTAGGAAATCTGGGAGGTAGAGACAGGAAGCCAGTAATTATCTTGTACATATGACACAAAGTATTTTATGTTTTGAGGTTTTATCAGGTGATTATTGAATTCCTTCTTCAAGCCTAATTCAACTACTACTAAGCTAGAAATAAACTAGTTATATAATAAAATTCAGTTTAGAGAAGGTATTTTTCCATAGTCTTTTTGGTGGATGAGCTGACTAAAAGGAAGGATTTCTATTTTGAAATAATTTTTTTTTACTTAAACTATATGTGCTTTGAAAGTCTCTTCTGTTTAAATACTGACATGATAGAAATTTGTGATTCCTTCCCTTTACTGGAAGAAGTTGTCAATAAACTCACAAATTTATCACTTTTATAGGACTATTCTTAAAATCTGTCTTTCAATACAGATGGATTGACCTTTATGATTACAAAACAATGTTGCACATCTTATTTATCCTGGCCATCAAGCAAAAGGCAAAACTGATGTATATGTTTCTCAATACCCATTGTCTTGCATCTGAGTAGTGCCACCTTCTGAGAGACTTTTGCTTTGAATGTCTGTTTGTGTTACTCACTTTCCGAGAGCCAGTGACCTTCATTTCATACACATCAATGGTATAATTTGTCCTACGTCCGTAAGTGTCAAACTGGATGTTTCCAGTCATCCCTTGGACTTGCACCTGTTAAACAAAGAAATATAAAGTGTCAAAATAGCACTGTATCATTGTCTTGTATGTCTCTGGGATGAAGGCCACTGACAGACCTTGATATCTTGGGGAATTTTTATTTCAAATCATTGAGCTCTATCTACCAGATTAATTCTATACAGATTTTTATTTACTGTACAGTATTTTCTCAGTATGCCTTTTATTATGAAGCTTTGAGTGGATGTGAGAGACAGTTGCTTATATGAGCCAGTGAGAACCCTACCATCACTTTTTCAAAGACCTGAAATTTCCATTAGTTTCTTCTTAAGAATACCCTTTAGGCTATTCTCTGAACTAGGTTAATACATTCTTCTAAATTATAAGTTCCCTGGAGGCCATGGCTGTGTCTTACCTTAGTATTTCCAATATCTCAACATAATCTCATTTCAATAACATGAGCTCTAGAGCTCCTGGATTCGTGTCCTAGCTTTATCACTTACTAACTGGTTGACTTTGGGTATATTCCTTAGTGCTTTCTTAAAATCTCAGAGCTGTAATCTGTTCTATCCTTTAGAGTGTTTGAGAGAATTAAATAGTTACACATATGTAATGCATAAAACAGTGTCTGGAGTACACTAAACACTGCAATACCTGCCAGCTACTTATGTTAATTATTATTATTAACCAAAAGGGACTTTATTGTTTCTTGAGTGGATTACATGTTTACCAGCTACTTCAGTGCCTGGAAGGAGCTTTGCCTCTCAGATGTACTTATGGTAGGATAAGAAAGCGAAGAGCTAAGCCATGGAGGGAGAATCCAAAGACTGCACAAATTTGTTAAGGTATTGGCTGAGGAATATGGTGTACTAAACAAGACAGAAGTACTAGAAGCTTAAATACTTATTTGAGATGCCAAAAGCAGATTGCACATATTTCACAATATGCATTTCCTGAATCTGGCCCCTTCTATTTTGAACTAATAAATGGCCATCTCTGCTGAGATTTCCTCATCTGTATTACAGTTCAAACACTAAATGAAAGACCCTTTATAGATATGTCGTTATTGTTAACTATTAACATTACTCATCTAACGGTCAGGGTCAAAGTCTTTGCTTAAAAAACATATGTCTTGTTTTGGTAGGAAGTGTATTTTTTTTTCTGGTGGAACCAAAGATTGAACTCAGGCCCTTGCTCTTGCCAGGGAAGTATTTATTCTACTGAGCCATCTCCCAGGCCCCTGTTTTGTTAGGAAGAAGAGGACTTTTTTCTCTTCCTTATAAAAAATAACAAGCTGTGAAACAAGTCAGAGGTGGTATGGTAATAAGCTTGTACTGCAGAAGGGAAAATTGATGTGAAATGTTAAACAACATTTTTTAAAGGGAAGATGGCTTGCTCACCACATAGGAGACTGTGGAATTCACGTTGAAGAGTCCTCAAATATGATTAACTAAAAAGAAGTCCATCTCATAAAAAAAACCCTAAGCACTATTGTTGGGCTAGGCTTACACAAAAGATGAAATCACATTTCTAGTTAAACAAAAAAAGCTTTGGTGGGATAGAAATGACTTATCCAGTAGAATGGGACCAATGCATTAAAAGCTCTTCGTATTCCACCTTGAGCATTGAAATCTAGGAGAGGAGTTAAGCAGGATAGAGACAATAACATAGGAGATTATTAATGAAACCCTTCAATATTGAAAATGCTAAAGTTTTCAAGTCTCACTAGGAATCATATTTCTAAAGACTTGGCTTATTTGAACATGATTTATGAACTGCAAATTCAAGATGTGTTCAAGAGATTTCAAACTCCATGATTCAAATGTTTAGTGAGCAGAAGTAGAATTGGATGACCACTCAAAGAAAAATATATTATTAAGGTATTGAATGTCACTGATAATTTTCTCCAAACCCATCTGTGATCCTTTCTTTCATTCATAGTACCCTGTGTATTATAACATTATAATTTCCTATGTATTTTTGGCTTCATAACGAGATTAGGAGCATCTCAGAATGATAGACATTCTTCTTCTGTGCTTTATGACACTAATACAGTGTCTGAGATATAGCAGGTGTTCATTACATTTTTATTTAACCAATCTTAATGTCTTAGAATCTGTGAATGATATTTTAGCAGAGAATGCTCGGGATCATCTTGAACTATCTGCAGATTGTGAGGAGAATGAATACCCACTTACAAATGGCTTTAAGATATTTCAAAGCATTTGGTTAACATATTAACAATTTAAATGCACACTCTTCTAATCTTATTTTATGGTTGTTACCAATATGAATACTTATACATAACCATTGGTGCTTAAATTATATTTAACTGAATCAATGATGTGGTTACACATTGACTAAAACTGTCCCCTTAGGCAACTCCATCAGGCAACAATTTTTTTTTGCTAGATTTCTTTGAAGAAAGAGAATGATTTATTGAGAAACAACTATGTGTTAATCACATGAGGGATGCTTCTATATCATCTGATCTCACTTTTAATTAATTCAAGTGAATATAGATTTCTTTTAATGTAATAAAACATTTAGTACTTAGATCAGTCTACCTTGCAATCTTTCTGAATAAGGTGGTTTTACTTGGGTACTTTTGGAAGTGGTTCATGCTTTCCAGACCCTCAGGAACAATAGAAAGAGACTGGCCTATAGAAAGAGGTGAAAGATCCTTCCGCTTGAGTGTTGGAATCATTATGGCCTGGGGAGGAACGTTATTTACCTAGCTTGTAGCTTGAGCTTTATCAGTAAGACAGACATGCAGGAACTTTTATGTGTAATAGTGTGATCAATCTCATTTTTCTAGCCAACTTAATTCCTCATTCTTGATCCTAGTGGGCAGTTTTCTATTTGGAAAAGGTAGGTTTTGTGCCACGAGTGGATAATCAATTGGAGATGCTGCCTCTTGCCCCTTGAGGTTTTGTTGATAAAAAATCCTTTTGATTCACTCTGAGTGAGTCTTATATTTCACTCACCATTATATTTCACCTGACAATACAAATCTTGTAACTGCTGTGAAGGTTGAATTTAATTAACTACTCTTCAAAATTGTGCAGTGCTTGCTACCTCCATAAAACTACACTTAGGGCATTTGTTAGGGGACTGACATAATGACATAAAAATCTACATGATGGGAGAATGAGTCATATCTCTTTCTTGAAGAGAGATACAGGGGCTACTAACCCCTTTTGATTGAATGCTTCCAACTTGGCAAATTTAAGGCAGCAGTAAGAGAGCCAACTCTACAAAATGATATATGTTATGAGGCCATACAAATTCTTTGGTACACTGTTGTGGGGATTATCTTATCTTTTCCCATCTCTTTATTCATTTGGATGTCCAAATCATCATGAAAATTAAGTAGAAGTAAAAGATTCTTGTACTCTTTAAGGCTCATTTTTATGTGTACAGGCACATGTGGCAGGCATAAAGCCAAATATTCAGGAAAGAGCTCTTGCTTGGAAATCTGCAAAGAAAGGGTGATGCTGCTTCTAGTGTAAATAGTGGAATCTGTTCAAAGGACTCTGCTTGAATCCTTAAATGATCTCCCACTCATTAAACAGTAAAAACCAATGAGTTAGTTGATGGTCTATCCACTGATTTCTTGTACTTTTCTTTCGGCTTTTTCTTTATGGCATTGGGCTAAAGCCTTTAAGTAGGTCTAGAAACGTATCATGTTCTGGCATTCTACCATGTAGAATAATATTATTGTTTTTTCTGACAACAGAAATACTATCATGCTGGCTCAGTTCCACAGTTTATTAGGCAAATAATTTGTCTGATGAGCCCAAAGATGTTGTTGTCTTTTGTAATGTCTTCTTGGTTAGGAGCATCTTATAAAATACTATGCTCTCACTAAGGGATGTCATATTCCTAGAACATTTGAATTTTTAAAGGTGTTTACATATTGAAGCATAAATTTTGGAACTTCAGAATTCCATTTCCTATCTGTACTACAACCCAGGACCAAAGATTCATTTACCTTAAATTTACTATTTTTTCTCAAACCTCAAGGTAGAACTTCTTATGTTTAGATTTGGATGAATAAGTACCCATGTTTATATTTTCCATATTCTGAGATTCAGTAAACTTCAATCTTATTTTTGTTAGTATATCTTCTTTTACTTCTGAGGTCTCATTGTGTGTGTGTGTGTGTGTGTGTGTGTGTGTGTGTGTTTATAAGACCCCTCCACACCAATAGCCCATTTGGGATATTTACCATTTTCAGAGCTCTCTCAATATCAATTCCTTGGCTCCAGGGAACAGCAGGATTTGCCAAGCAGTCTCCAGCACTGCCTCTTCGGGACACATCCACTCGCTGTCTCCTCAGGTAGCGGAAGGCTTCTGCTATGACCAGTATTGCATCATGTGTCAATGCAGATGTATACTGAAATAGATGCGTGGAAAGCAAGTCATCATGACAAATGATATTCTCAAAACTTGCCTTATTCTTTATAATTTTCATTCATCTCCCCCTCCTGTTCTATGAAGTTACCATCGTAATTATTTGAGCTAAGAGATCTCTCTGGATGAGCCTAACTTTGATTCATTCTAGAATGGTGCCTCTTACCTTGTGTGTGCATGTGTTATTAAGATGCAATGGCTCAAGGGATTCTCTCTCTGGCTTTCAATATTGTGTTTCACATTGAGTGAATGACTACTGAAAGGCTGCATTCTTTATGGGCAGACAGATGCATATAGGCAAACAGATGCATGTGAAGTTAAAGGATGGCTTCTATAGATTGAAGAGGAAACAGCATATCCTAAAGCAAGATTAGGTTATTGCTGTTTGTAATAGAAAAATTCAGATCTGATGTTTACTTAGGGGAAAATGGAAATAGCTGAGTTAGACAGCTTGAAATTAATTTGGAGGGAAACATTAATCATTTCTGTTTGGACCATGTTTCTACTGAGCTAGGACCTCTGGCCAACAATAAATCAGTTTTTGTTTCCGGGGGTGGAGGGGGGGAAGCAAAAACTGAAGCTGGTTCTCAATTGTAGAAAATTGCAATTGTTATTGAGTTTTAAATCTGATAATGTTGACATTTGTAAGCAATGCTTCATGGTGCTATCTCTTTCAGGCAAGAACACTTATTTGCTATTCCTTGGGTATATTAATATGCTTTACTAGGAATGAGGCCAGTCACTTAATACAGGAGAGGTGATTACGTGAAATTTGAAATGGTGAATGCTTTTTCATCACACTAATCAAAGTATGATTAAAGTAGGCTGGGCCCTGTTTTGTAATGGTGACAAATACTGGTAGGACATAGAATCTTGTTGAATGGTTTTAATGGAGCACAATGTCCAAAGGAGAGTTCTCTCTTTTTGTAGTATGTCAAAATACAATGGAGAGTGGATATCTTGTTGTTTACACAAACATCAATTTATTTTTCTGACTTTTGTCATGCTATTTTTCTTGTATGACTATAACAGGGGGTGTATGCTCTTTCATGAAGGAAAATCTCCATGTCTCTCTCTCCCAGAATTATATAAAGTCAGGAAGGACTGTGGTGACTTTCTTTCTGGCCAAATGCATAAATTGTCAGCAATCTTAATGTAGTCCTTCCTAAGCCATGCCAAAATAGCTATTTAATCTTCTACTTTATTCCTATTCTAATTTACCCCTCTGGAAAAAAGTCCAAAGAAAAACTTATAAAATACTGAGTAAATGAAGCATTGGGATTTTAATTACTAGGCAATTTGAATTCCTAACAAAATATTGTACATAAGTTTTGAAAAATTTTATGGGTTGACTTCATTTTGGCATATTCATACCTACATATTACATACTTTGAGCATTTTTACTACCCTCATCATCCCCTTTTGCATGTGTTTATAACTTGGGTTTTTTGTCTGACTGATTCAGGGAAAGGCTCTATAATAACTAGTACTAAGGAAAAGGACACTGAAAATTGTAACCATTTGTATAAAAATTCCTTTTTCTTAAGTTATTTGAAAGGTTTGAATTCAAACCCTCAACATTTTTTTAGCAGGTTCTAGAACTTTTACATTACATGTGTGAGCTATTATGTATTAATGAACAACCCAGAGCTGAGATAGACTTCCATCTCTTTTCAACAAGCTCTACAAGGTCAGAGGAGGAAGAAATTACTCTGCAATATCCATTCTATAGTTTTATACTTGTTCACTGTTTTGTGCTTGGCAGTGTCTGGTACAATGTGTTAAAATATTGAATATACAAATTTTTTTCTATTTATTACCTACTAAATCTGAAGATCACAAGGAAGTGTAGATAGGCAGTTTTATGAAAAAAATCTAAATTTAGTGTGAGGATAAATATCAGTTTGGTATATTAAAACACTTTAATTACAAAGAATTCTTCACTAGAATTGTGACCATACTTACTGGGAACCAAAGTAGGACACCTGATCTAATCATGGGGCAGAATGTTTTAGAAAAGTACTAGTCTAGATAAATCTGGGATGTGTAATTCTTGCAACCATAGGGTGCCATTTAACTAGCAAGTCATAAAACTGAATTTTAAAATTATGCTTAATTCAAAACCTTATAG
The DNA here is from genome assembly GCF_000260255.1 of Octodon degus. Taxonomy (NCBI): domain Eukaryota; kingdom Metazoa; phylum Chordata; class Mammalia; order Rodentia; family Octodontidae; genus Octodon; species Octodon degus. The sequence goes on along the minus strand of NW_004524800.1, from coordinate 3,775,508 downwards.
GTCAACTGTATAAAGTACAGTCTCATGATGTGACTCATTTATGATGGCCCCACTTAGGTAGTATAGAATGTATATTTTTTTGTGGTGTGTGTTCCCTACAGTTCTGCCCTTTTCTGTTCTTGTCAGACATAAAGGATATGAAGTCAAGTATCGTGAAGCCACAAGAAAAGAGATTGTTCCTTTGTGAGGAGAGTTTGACTCTATTTGATCCTTCATCTTGTATCATAGCCATGATGCATACTTTAATTGTAGCAGGAAGGAAGAATTTCAAGTCAGTTGTTTCATGCTTGAATCAATGCACTGAGGGAACAAGTTACTTAAAAATACATTTGAAGCATCCTTTTTGAGACATGAATAATTTCCCTCTAATTTATCTGTTTTAATTCTTAAGTTTTAAATAATAGAATTTCTAGCCTTAGGGGAGCATGTATGAAAAATGTGCATGATAAACATAACTTTTTACTTTTAATATTCTTATCTTGATTTTGTGAAAATGGGCAACTTAGGTAATCTAATTATCTTAAAGATACTTTTGCAGCAGGGAAGCAAATATTTCTGATATAGATATATTTATATTTATATATCATACACTGTATTAGAGCTTAATTCTCTTGAGTATTCTGAGATTCATGGAATTTATTAACACAAAGCAATCACATAAATAATGTAAAATCTAATTTTCTTTTTCAGACTATCAATCTTCCTTACCTATTCCCACTGCCTCCACCCTTTGCCTGGCTCAATTTCTTTAATGTTGTAGATTATTATGAATATATTATAAATGAAATTCATTACAAAATTTAAGTTACTTATTTCCAAACACTGGCTCATTCTCTGGTGTTTAGTTGTCAAATGCAATAGCATCATCTGCAGTTGTTTGCATTTAGCATCTTTAAATTACTCCTGGGGAAAACCTCGTGATCACAGGATGACCATTAGTATATAGAAGCCGTACTGAAATGCTTTGAAAAGCCTGCCTTAGGCTTCTACATGTCATGGAACATTACCTTTAGTGGTACATTCTTGGCTTCCGGGAATTCCCTTTCATCCAGCCTCACCCAGCGCTGTATAAACTGCTGAACCATAGGGTTTTCGTTGTTGACAATCTGGAAACCTGTAACGTTGGCTCCCCCATGCATGACTCTTTCCAGTAAAATGTCGGTAAACCCCTGGAAAGACATTGAAAGGAAATTATGATTGTAGCAAGTCATGTATTCTTATGTATTGATTTTATCAGAGTGCTAAGGATGAGATAAAAGTTCCTTTCTTAGGATCATTTATTAGCAATCAAAAAAGTCTTGGATATGATAGAGCAAATACGCATTCTTCCATTTTGGTGCTTGAGGCTTTATTTAAATAGTGTAGCTGCTCAATGGACAAACATAAGTGCCAATTTCAAGCAAATATTTTGTTTCATTTACTTGTCTATTCAGTCTTCACTGAGTACAAATATAATGCTTTGTGCAACTGGAAAATGTTGAACACTTTGACCCTAATGAGTACTATAAAAATCTTTTTAGCTTAATATGCTAAACACAGCAGATTGAGTCATATTGTAGTAGTGAATACTTAGACATATGTGACTCAGAGAAATACCAATGAGCAAAACTGACAGCTTGGTTGTATATAATGGTACAAACCCCAGGGTTCATCTCAAATGTGACCATAAATGAATCTTGACATCTGCATAGCATCTCCCATTTTCTTCTTAACTTGTTCTGGTTATCACCTGGTGTCCTGGCCACCTAGGCCTCTTGAAGTAGTCTCCCCAAGGCTCACACCTAAGTCATCCCCACCTGGCTGCTACCAGCTCCACTGCGTATTGCTGTCTTCTGGGATACTATCCCAGAAATGTTGCTGCTTTTGTCTCTTTCTCGCTGCTGCAAATGCTTTAGAGTCCTCAACAGGCTGAAGCCAGCATTCTGTTCATACAGAAACGAAAAGAATTCTGCCCCCTTTGTTCAGATTTTAGATTTCTTCAATTTTCGCATAAAACTTCAAATATAAATGAAATTTTGAAAGAAATATGTATGAACATTCTTATAGCTTATATCTAGATGCTCCTGCAAAGCTTCATGTGGTCATAGATGGGGCTTTTTAGGGGTGGCTGAAGCTAGAATGTGTGATTTTCAGGATGTAATGCTGAGATTGATTCATGGTGTGATGGTAGGATAAAGGGTGCTTTACCCTTAGTGTGAGTGCCACTTGCCCTAGGGGTCAGTAACTTGAGAGGAGTACAAGGGACAGGAAGAGGGTCTATGTTGCTGCTTGCTGCTGTTTCTTCAATACTTTGCTGCTTTGCTTCCTTCTGCCTGCCATGACTGTTTCTCCTCTCTGATGTCCCTCTGTCATGCCACCCTACCTCAGAGCCCGCCACGTGCACACCAGCACTACAACCTCTGCAAACTGTGAGCTCCAATAAATTCTTCCTCCTTTAGTTTTGGGTGTCAGGTATTTTGTCTTAGCAATGAGAAAAGTAACTAAGACAAACACCCATATAATTACTACTCAGATTCTACTATGAACATTTCACTATCAATCCATCATACAATTTCAAATGTAGAATGCATTTCAAAATAAATTGCAGACATCAGTATACTTTACCCCTAGCAATTTCATCATATATCCCACTAACTAGAATTTAATGTTTGTGTACAGTTTTTTATTATTTTCTTTTTGACACAAAATTTATATCCCATGAAATATAAGCATTTTAAATCAATTGCTTTGTGTTTCCTGAACCTCTATCAATTCTTTAAAATTATTTTATTCTAAAAATATTGCATCAAAGCACAATAATCATACAGAAGAGCACACATATCTGCAAGTGGATAATTGGATGAATTTTTACAAACTTAACAGGTGAATGTAACCAGTATCCAGAAACTTCTCTTGTGTTACTCTAGTCACCCCCACCAGTTCTTTAAGTTTACATTTAGTTAACATGAATAAGAAGACAGTTTAGAAAAGTTCAAAAAAACTGCTTTTTCAGTTATTGTTTATAACCCTTTCGCTCTTCCTTTTGTAAGTGGTTTCTGACTTAAAGGAGATTGATTAAGGTGCAAAATACTTTGATTTGAATCACTGAAAATCACTCTTCTGGTAACTATAGAACGTTTAAAAATGCATAATAACTTGTTATGATCAGTTTTCTCTGAGTGACCTCCTTCATTACTGAAACTAAGAGCCAGTGTCCATTCCCCCATTAGTTACCTCTGCACTAAAATAAGGTGAGAAGCTAGGTTGAGTATATAAAATTCTACCAGATGGTACTATTGTAACTTAACCCTCAAGTTACTCAAGTCCCCATTCCACAAGCATAATTACAAATAAAATAGTTTTCATTCATTAATTTTTTTTAATTTTTTTTAACATTTATTTAGTGTGTGTGTGTGTGTGTGTGTGTGTGGCCAGCTCAGCCCACCAGGGGGCGCAGCTGGCTGGCATGTGGTGCTGGGGGATCGAACCGCGGTCCCTGTGCTTTAGCCAAGCTTGTTCCAAGTAGGTGCTTTAGACCACTGAACCATCTCTCCAGCCCATTCATTAATTCATTTACTATATCAAACCATATTTAGTAGTTAACAAATGCTACAGAAGAAAATTGATCAGTTCCCCTTTGCCTGATATTGTGGGTGAAGGGTAAGTTATTTGGTGCTTGATCTGAGTTTAAAAACCTGGGATGAAAAACTGGAACTACCTTCATTAAGGAAATGGGTCTGAGAGTCTTCCTATCACCATCGTGGTCCTTAGGGTCAATGATGACAAGAAGCACTAGATTAGCAATATTTCTCAGTTTTTTTTCTATTTTTAGGACGGGGTCTACAGAGTCTCACAACATAGATCAGACTCATAGTGATTCTTGTGTATTCAGCTTCCCAAGTGCTGGGATTACAGGTGTACGCTACCACGCCCAGTCTCAGTCGCAGTCTCACTACTATGGACTACTAGACTATATTGGATTATTTTGCTGAATTCACGCACCTACAGTATTTAAATGGCAATGGAATATCTATCTTTGACAAAACTAAACAAAAAAGGGATACAAATGAACTACCATTTTGTATCTGCATATACAAAATAGGATAGATATACAGCTACTTTCCCTTAACTCAATGAGAGGATTTGTACTAATAGTGTTTTAGACAGGATGTCATGTCTGAATCTTGTGCTATGAATAACCACTACAAAGGCAACAATATGCAATGTATTAATTACTGAAACTGTCCTACTAACCGGTTTTGAAACTGTCTCATTGCTATTTGTTTCTCAATAAAATTAAAAAAAATTCGTAGTCTCACCATGCCCACGGGGGCTGGCACAGAACCTCAGTGATCAAATCCCAGCTGCTGTGCTCTGCCTAAGCAGGTGCTTTAGTCCCCTGAGCTATCAGGTCAGCACTTCTTAGTTTAATAGAAATCACATTTCTGTTTTCTTACAATTTCCAATAAGTTAAAATGAAAAAAGGAAGAGAGTGGGTCGGCCAAATAGCTCAGTGGATTAAAGCACCTGCAAGCAGGAGCAGAGCTCAGAGGTTCGATCCCTGGGCCTGCCATGCCTGCTCTACCCCTGGGGTGCGCTGAGACAGCAATTGAGACTGGGCATGGTGGTGCACACCTGTAATCCCAGCACTTGGGAGGCTGTAAACAGGCATATCAATAGAAGTCCAATCTAGTAGTGAGACCCTGAACACCCTGTAGACCCTTCCCTAAAATACAATAAATAAATAAATAAACAAAAGGGAGAGAGGGAGGAAGAACTTCAGAACTCTCACTTATGCTTTAAGGCCTAGAAGCCAGATATTCTCTCAGTCATCTTCACTGACTTTCAGGAAGCTTTCCCTCACCACATCAGCATCACATATTCCTCCTTGGGTGTTTTCTTCTTCAATAAATGTTAAACATATTGTAGTTCTGAAAGACCCTTTTAGGCATACTTATCTCTCTACCACATGTCAAACATAGCACTGAGGATCTAGAAGTTTCTCAGTTAACTTGTGTTCTCTGACATTCTTACTTCAGAATGAGTTCTGACACTCCTGAGACCAGAAGTAGCCTGGATGTTCTTACTATGTTATATACCCACAGCAACACAAATGGCACTGTGAATCACTTAAGCCTGTTTTTCTGGCTAGCAAGACTTTCACACCACCAGTTTCTACAGAGCACCTTGAAAATTTATCAGTAAATTTGTGCAGAAAGCACTCATATGCTCCACTGGCAAAAAATGAAGAGAGCAGAAGTGAGGTGGTAAAAGGAGGTAATGGGTACTTGGGAGACACAAGGAGAAATGACAAGAGTTGGTTGGCTTCCAATCCTACTTCTCCCGCTATGTCTTTGTGTATAGTTTTCATGTTTACAATCTTGTGTCAGGTTCTTAGTCATTTTTTTTTTCATTTTTCTGTATTTGGTATAGGGTCTTACTACACAGCTTGGACTCATAGTGATTCTCCTGTTTTCAGCCTTCCCAGTGCTGGGATTATAGGTGTATGCCACCACACCTGGACTTGGTCACCTGCTCAGTGTGTCCTGAGGGCAGGGCCGGCACAGCATGTGGTGCCAGAGATTGAATCCTGGTCCCTGCGCTTGCCTAAGGAGGTTCTTAGTCCACTGAATTATGTCGCTGGCCCTCTTTGTCATTTCTCTTTCGTTGATGAGGCAAAATACCTGCCACTCAAAATTAGTTAGTGGAGGTTTCATTTCATAAACAGTTGGCTTCAAGGCAGGGTGGTGTGGTTCAAGGGCAATTGTTTATGGTGGCAGAAGATGCC
>NW_004524800.1:3767802-3769641 GCF_000260255.1 Octodon degus | reverse complement strand
ATATATATTTTTTTTTTTTTTTAAATTTTTTTTGTACATAGGGTACTTATCTCAGAGTGGGGTTAGAACTCATATTGCCAATTCCAGCACTAGTCAAGAAACCAATCACAATCTCTAAATTCAGCCACCTTCCAAAAGCCCACCCTCCATGATTACATGAGTTTTTATGGGGACGTATAGACACAAACCATAGCAGTCAGAATCTGTGGCTTGGATATCAGTGTGGTTCCCAGCATTTAGATGCAGCAACCCACAGAATTAAAGGTTGAAATAATTGAGGATGGATTTCCCTAAATCTTTCAAATTGGTAGGACAATTGAGGTTAGAAAAGAATGTTGGTTAAGACACAAGAATTTGAATTATCTTTCTCCTGTACTCTCATTATTTAAGGCATTTCAGCTGTCCATAGCCTCTTTTTAAATTTTCTCTTTAGGTTGGTAAAAACAGACTTTAAGATGGTCATATTGGAGAGCAGTCTCTTAAACTTCCTACTATGTACTAATATAAAAGAGATGATTAGCAAACATATGAATGGGAAAAAGGGAGAATAAAAGGGTAGAGATCAGTGGTAGAAGAACGGAAGTTAAGAGTAAGGAGATAGCTGAGGAGGAAGATTTTCATGGCTTCAGTTCTGTCTCTTACATCATTTCACTTTTGAAAATGTGTTTTGTAAATTTTATTTCTAAAATACGTTTTTAGAATGTATTGTCTTGTACAGACATAGTTTGCAAAGTGGGCTATGAGTTGAAGGCTGAGACTAACCACTACTTCAGTGAAATAAAACAACAAAGCTGACAGGCAAACACATCACAAGTAGATTGGAAATAGGGAAAAGGAGGATGGGAGGAATGGAGAATGTAGGATTTGAGTTTTGGTTTCTATCCAAATTTTAAAGCCCTATACTTTACCATAATGTGTTGTTAGATTTTTAGTCACTAGGATAGACACATACAACTCTCATAGTGTTTATATCTAGGTTGTGCATTCCTCAAACCAATGTCAAGGAGTTAAAACCGAGTAGGTGACCATAAAATAAACATATTACATAAAAAGGAAATAAAATGGCAGTGCATAGAAGGTCATGACAGGATGCCAGAAGTTAGGAGAAATTTTCTGATACATGGGTAATAGCAGGTAGTGCCTTATCCCTGAGAAGGGACTCACTGTGTAAGAGGAGTAGATCAAGTCTGAGGACACATGGTGACTGTTGGCAACCCCAGAGGCCTCCACAGAGAGACACAACAGGGCAGGGGAGCAGCAGATGTGAAGGACTGCACTACCTGGTGATCAGTTCTGAGGACGCTGTTTTCCAGTACCAGACAGTGATTGCCTAGGAACCCATCTTGCAGAGGGGCCAACTGAACTCAAAACTCAGACTGAATGCTGGCTTTTTCTAGTGGCTCCTAGCTGGGCTCAGGCCCAAGGAGAGTGCACTAACGGCTGCAAGTCAAATGGATCTGATCTCAGCCAGAAGGTGCAGTCTCACTGAGACTATCTACTACCCTGTCATAAAGCTGCTGCTGGCTTCCTGTGATAAATCAAGATGAATTAGGATTCTGTCTCCACATGTTGTCTACCAGTGTCAGTAGAGACAAATCAGGAAGTGGACTTTTATTTTTTTGCTTTTTTTTTTTTCTCACATTAGTATGGCTTAGTTCTTGTTTTTTTTTTGTTTCTATCATTGTTTGATGTTGTTTTTATATGATTGTGAATGTGGTCTCTACCCTCTTTGTGGTATTGTTTTCTTCTTCTTCTTCTTCTTCTTCTTCTTCTTCTTCTTCTTCTTCTTCTTCTTCTTCTTCTTCTTCTTCTTCTTCTTCTTCTTCTTCTTCTTCTTCT
>NW_004524800.1:3753869-3767499 GCF_000260255.1 Octodon degus | reverse complement strand
CTTCTTCTCTTCTTCTATCTCTACCTTCCTCCTTACCTTCCAGGCTTCTGTACAAGTTTTCAAAAGTTACTGTGATTGCCTTTTGTCCTCCATTCTAACTTCTAATCTCTTTCTCTTCTTCTACTTCTCTATTTTCTCCCTAATCCATTTTAAATGTTAACTCCGTGGGCTGGCCAAATAGCTCAGTGGATTAAATGTTAACTCCTAAGGGCCAAATTTACATATTAAAGACTTGTAAACTGTATATAATTATCTGGCTTGTTTCAGATTTTGTTATGTAACAACAAATCTACTTCATATGGTTAAAGGTGGTAAATTAATGACTAGCTCAGTTTGTTATCTTCTAGGCTGTGTTTGATGCTATTGTCATTGTTGATGGTACCACTATAGCCAAAAGTAACATAATTGTTCTAAACAGATTTTCATGCTTATATTGACTAAGGGTCACAGAAAATACTGTGTCACAGTGCCAAAGAACCAGGGGCTGGGTTAAATATGCAGAAACTTCTCACCCCCAACAAATTGAAAAGGTAGGATCTTGTAACAGATTCAAAACCCCCAAAATCAGTTACACCTGGATGATACCTTGAAGAATTTGCTACTTCCTAAGGACTCTAAATACAAGCAATAAAGCAACTAATCACAGGCAATTTACATACATCATGCAAGAAATTAAACTAAAAAAAGAAAAGAAAATGAGCAGACACTTGAACAACATGAAACTCCACACATCCAGTTCACTAAAGGCAAACCCAGGGTCAATGAGGTGAGACAATTTAAAGCCACCAACCTGACCTCTCTGAAAAGGAAACAAGGCAATTGAATGAGGTACTATCAAAAACAACATCAGAAATAATTTCTCAGATGACTGTAGAGATGATCTGCACAATGAAAAACATGCTTAGTGATTCTAGAGCACATACAGAGAAAAAAGTATAGGAGCTTAAGAAAATTATGGAAGACATAAATGTTTAGCATAGAGAAGAAATGGAATCTATAAGGAAGATTCAAGCAGGTATTCAGGAGAATAAAATTTCCATTGAAAACATCCAGAGCAGATGAAGCCAATGGAAGGACAGGATCTCAGATATAGAGGACAGGCTTGTTGCTAGTGATCATGAAAATAAGTTGTTTTCAAAATAGCAAGAGATCATGTGAAGCAATCCAGCAGCTGCTAGATGAGGCAAAGAAGAATAATTTGAATTTTATTGGATTCAATGCAAAAGCAGGATATATATATATATATATATATATTCAAAGATGCCATGGCAGAAAACTTCACATAAGTGAAGCATATAGAACTCTAATTTGCCACAATCAAAAAAACATATAGTCAGACATATCACAGTCAAGATTCCAGAAATTCAACACAAGAATAGGTTCTTAAAAGCTGTTAGGGAAAAAAATCATGTATAAGGAAAGCCCATCATAATTATAACTGACTTCTCAACATAAACCTTCAAGTCAAGGGGATTTTGGATGAAGTATTTCAAGTTCTGGAGGAAAACAACCTTCAACACAGATAGCTCACCATATGAAAGCACCTGCAAGCAGGCTCAGGGGCCCAGGGTTCCATCCCACCCCTGGCATGCTGTGCCGCCCCCCCCCCCGCCCGTGTGCTGAGAAGCAATTGAGACTGGGAGTGGTGGTGCATGCCTGTAATCTCAGCACTTGGGAGGCTGTAAACAGGTGGATCACTATGAGTCCTATCTAGTAGCGAGACCCTGAACACCCTATAGAACCTTCCCAAAATACAAAACAACAACAACAAAGAACTCCCCCCCCCCAAAAAAAAAACACAAAACACCAAAATTAGGGAAGGAAAGATTTATTTAGCTCACAATTACTGGAGGTTTCAATCCGTGCTCAGCTGGCTTCAAGTCAGACTGGCACATGGCTGAGGGCAGAAGTTCATGGCAATGGAAGACAGCAAAACAGCAAGAGCAAAAGGAGGAGCTGAAGCAACAATAGCTGCAGAAAGCAAGTCTGTCTCCATTAAGTTGCATTCAGGCTACCTGCCCCAGGCTGGGTATAGCATTCACACCCATAATCCCAGCAGCACTCACACCCATAATCTCAGTGGAATATGAGTTAATCATAACCTCTAGAAGTCTGTCCCATGACTGCATGACAGTTTGGGCGGACAACTAGACACAAACCATAACAAAACATATTTAGTTTAATAATTTCATACGGTGAAAGTCAAAGAGTGGTAAAAAATACCCTATGTAACAGCACCCCATAAAGAAGCAAGGGTAGCTATTCTATTTGTAGACAAAGTGAATTTTAAGCCAAGATTAATTAAGAGAGATTAAGTCACTACTACAAGCAGGAAAAATCACTACTAATACAATTATATTGGGAGATCTCTTTACTTCATTGCCACAAAATGACAGACCAACTAGAAAAAAAAAATCACCAATGAAATATTAGAACTAAACCAAACTTTTGATCAAATGAACCTAGTAGATGTCTACAGAATTTTCCACCCCATGTAAGAATATGCATTCTTCTTAGCTGCATATGGATCATTCTCCAAAATAGACCACATACTACCTCATAGAATATGCTTAAGTAAATGCAAAATAACCAAAATTATTTTATGCCTATTATCAGACTATAGTACAATGAAATTGGAAAGCAATAGCAAAAGAAACCACAAGAACTTCATGAATACATGAACATTAAATAATACCCTCTTACACAACCAAGGGATCACAGATGAAATTAAAGAAGAAATTAAACAGTTTCTACAACTGAATGATATGATTGCAGATCTCAGTAAAGGGTAAGAGATGTCTGGCTCCTAGAACTCCTTTTTTAATATCTAAAATTTAGGGAAATAGGCATGTCTATACTATCTTTTAGAATATTTTTTCACCATTTAAAATACCATAGCAGCAAGGTGGTAAATTTGAGACTGTGAATTATGGAAAGCAACCTACAGATAAAATAGTTAAGAGCTAAGGTAATATCTAGTATATATGAGGAAGACAATAGAATTGTAGTCGTAGAGGGGATGGTGTAGCAGGATGATGGAAGTTAGAAGAAATAGTCTGATATATCCAGTCTATGGAGAGCTTTAGCAGACAAAGTAATATGACAGAGTTGGCCAAAAAATATCCACAAGGGAAGAGGTTAAATGAAAAGAATAGGGAAATTATATGAAGAGGAATATTTGGAAATGTATTTTGTAAATAGGGCAGGAATTGGCTGGGAGTTGATGCCATCTCTCTTCCTATGGAAATATGTTTAGCCATTTCACTCATTCAGAACCTCTTTCTAGGTTTTGTCTCTTGAGCTGACCACTTACACAATGACAGATGAGAATATTTGAGCCAAGATCACTGATCTTATTATATTAATAACACAACAGAAATGACCACTGAATACCTGAAATATAAAAGAGGAAATTAAAACCAAGGACATTGGAAGAAATATACAGTAGTATTTAGGAGGGAAATAATGACTGATGAGCTGTAATATACAGTTGCCTTTTTCACCAGTTTCCTTTGTTTGAAGTATAGTGTGTTTTCTACCACATTCTTAGATTCAATTTTGTGTTGTGTAAACATAATCTACAGATACAGGAAACTAAGACTAGATTAGCAAAGACACTAATGAAAAGAGAACTTAATGTTAAATATCCAGTTGAAAGTGGAGGAAAAGGGTGATTGTGGCAAGAATACTTATAAATAAAGGCCTCTATTGTCACAATATTTTATTTCACGTGCCCAGTAATGCTATTAGATTTCACTTCTTGGGATGACAAACTGAGCTATAGGTGAGAATATTTGGCCCAAGCAAACCAGTTCTTAAAAAATACCACCAAAATGCCCATTAATTACATGGGAAGCAAGAAAGGAGAATGAAATAGATAAGGTCATGGACAGAGTAGAGGAAGGCAGGGCAAGAGTGTTGACTTCGGGGCAGGAATTGGCCGTCTCTTGGATCATCTCTTTTTATCTAACATGGTTAAAAGTACACTGTTGTACTTTGTCGGTGAAATGAGGGTTGTGTGTAAATATAGACTGTGAATATAGAAAATAAACACAAATGTTTTTTCAAAAGCTTCAACAAAGACACTAATATAAAAGAGCTTACCTCCAAATATAAGAGGGTAAACAAAATCTGTGCTGAGAGGGTAATATTAAGAATCTATTTTTTAATAAATGGATGGAACTCTCCGTGTTCCCTCCTTTCTAAAAATTTTAAAATATTTTTTGTCACATTCTTCTAGATTATCTAGAAAAGTGAGACTAGATTCTTTGGACAAGAACTAATATGCCTAATATAAGAAATAATGTAACAGATTTCACCAATATGTATCCACACTTTAGGATCGTTGTGGTAAGATATTGAATAATGAAAGTAGAATAGTTTTTACCAAGGACTGAATTTGACTGTTATTGTTCTGCTTTTGTATTGCATCAACTGTGGGTACGATTTTACTTTCTTTTTTAAAATGTTTTTAGTGCAAGGTCTATAGGGTCTCACTACATAGATCAGACTTGTAGTGATCCTCCTGTTTTCAGCCTTCCAAACGCTGGGATTACAGGTGCATGCCACCATGCCCGGTCTCAGTCTCTATATCAGCATGCCTCTGGGTCAGGGCCAGCACAGCATGCCGGGGATTGAACACCAGTCCCTGTGTCTGCCTAAGCAAGTGCTTTAATCCGCTGAGTTATCTGGCTGGTTCTATATTACTTTCTCATAAATGCTCTCTATAATTTATTTCTGCTGATCACCTGAAAATATACAGGGGAGAATATTTGCTTATGCCCCTGAAATCTCTGTAAGTAAAAGAATGAAATAGAAATGAGCTACCAAAAATCTGGAAAGAAAACAAGAAAAATGAATGTGTCAAATTCATGAATACAAGGAAAGAAGATAAAGTGAGGCCGATTGTTGGGTAGGATGTTGCTGACACCTGGTTCTTTTGTTTGCTTTTTAATATGATTGAAAGCATATTGTCTTTTCCTTCACATGCTGCTAGATTCTCCATCTGATATGAGTAAAATACAATCTGCAATTTACTGCAGTGTCCCAACAGTTTCAGCACTGATCATCCCATTTCCTGGAAACAAGAAAAGTAAAGATGAAAGGAATAGGTACATGTTAAAATGGGACTATTTAGAGAATACTTTCATGTAAAGGCAGCAGTTTGCTGGCTTCTGATTCTGCTTTGCCTCCTATCACAGCATTTTAAGATATTTCATTTACTAATAAACTCCACATTTTATTTTCTTGAGCTCATCACTTGCCAAATACTAAGTCCAAATCTCACATATCTCTCCATAAAGACAGAAATACAGTAGAAATGCCCATGGAACACCTACAGGATAAAAAGGAAAATAGAAGTGTTAAGGTCAGTAAGAGGAGGCTTGTCTATGAGCAAGAGTTGGCCTGTTTATAATTCTTATTCACTTATAATCTGATTATTTTAAAGCATTACCCTTACTCATACTTCCTAATTTTTTCTTTTTGCATTGACAACTCATATCAAATTGGGATATAAGTACCAAGTATCTGTACCTCTGTAAAAAAGATTAGCATAACACAAATGGCTACCAAACATGTAATTTAGGGAAGTAGATAAGAGTAGATAAAAATTAGAAGGATGAAGTTAGGAGAAAGTTGCCAACTGAGAGAGAGAGAGAAACTGCCTGGCTCTTAGTCTACTGGACCAATCTACCTTTGTTTCACTGTTTTGAAATATGCTCTGTTTGTTCACTAATTGCTAAGTATTATTGTGGTCTTGGGCAAGCACAGTCTATGACAATTTGAAATTACCAATTCCCCAAACCAGTGTAACTATAATATGTTGGAAACACTAGAAAAAGTTGAAAAATAATAAGAAAAAGAGTATTAAGGCCTGACTCTTCCTAAAGCCTCAGTCAAAATGCCAATTAAGCAATGCAACTACCACTCTTTCAACAGGTAGTAATGACATGAGCAACTATGGGAAGACTAGTGAATGGGAAATCATAGTTGTATTAAAAGAATGATTCTGTCTATGGGGCAGAAATAGTCTGCTCTTGGCTTTCCTGCTTTCCTTTCATTTTAACTCAATTTTCTTGCTTATAACCTCTTGGTAGATTTCATTTTTCGAGTTTTCCATTCATAATCCTAGCATTTGGGAAACTAAGAATAGATCCCTTAAAATACGCATTAAGACATTAATCCAACAGAACTGAGCATCATACATGCAGTAAGTCAAAAGTAGAAATGGGGAATGGGAGCAAGTAGTAAGATGGTGACTATTAGATGTCAGTGGCTCTTGGTCCACTTCTTCACTTGGTTTTCCTTTAGGTGATCTTTAGGTTTGAGGTTTGCCATCCGAAGTCTTCACTTTTGGGAATTTTGATCCCATCTTTTCTGAAACCTACAAAAAGGTGTTGTAATAGAATTGGCCAATCAATACCAATCTCCATCAGGGCAAGATTAAGGAGTCTGGAGATGGCTAGTACAGAAGAATCTCTTACTAAATGGTAAGACTTTCATAGTTCCTGGACAATTTCCTTTCTCTCATATTCTGTTTTAGAATTACAACTTGCCATTCCTCTCTTCTGAAAACTTGAAGTCTTTCGCCACCATGAAGCCTTTGTATAATTGCCCACATAGGATTTCATCATACCCAAACCATTAGGTAAGAATGAAAAAGGGTGGGGTAATATATAAAGACAGATACTTTAGGAGAGAGATTCTGGTCAATCTTGTCCTTGATCTTTATAGTGTGGTGTATCTTGGCTCCTGAGTCCCCATTTTCTTCTTTCCCAGGGTTACCAGCAGTTAGTGATGACCATCCATAATCTGCTATGTGGCTATCATTGCTCTGTTCAACAGATCTCAAAAACTATTTTTTTTGTTTATCTGAAACTTTGTACCCCTTGATCAACAATGTATGGTGTCTATTAAATGTGTACTAGTTTTGCACTACCATGAAGGAAACAACAACAACAACAATACCCTAAGTTGAGTCATAATTGAGGTCTGTCTGCATATCCAAAGGAAATTAAACCAAAATGTTAAAAGAGTGTCTGCACATCCATATTCATTGTACCCTTATTCACAATCACCAGCTACGGAATTAATCTAAATGTCTATCCATGGACAAATAGCTGAAGAAAACGTGGAGTATGAATGTTAAGCCTTTAAAAGACAGGAAATTCTGTCATTTACACTAGCATGGATGAATATGAAATTTATTATGGTGACTGATAAAAGCCGGGCACAGAACAAAAAATACTACATGATTTTACTTCTAGGTGGAATCTAAAACTGTGGAACTCATAGAAGTAAAGAATAGAATGGTGGTGACCATAGGCTAGGGAAAGTGTCAAGGGATCACTGGGAAGTTGGATATATAAAATGCATGTAATGTGCCTAACTTACCAAACATCATTGCTTAACAACACAATGTATTATAGGTATGATCTGATTCCTACTCTTGGCCTTTTTCTGGGATTGAGATACACAGTATGACATTGTCTCTTTTTCACTAGCAGCTTTATTGAGACACAATTTATATACTATAAAAGTCATTGATTTGTCATTGCTCCTTTAAAAAACATCAACTGGATAATACTGATACCCTTCTTGAAACTCTACAATGGGTTTCCAATGTTGTTAAAAAGCTAAAATTTCTTATATTGGCCAAATAAAACTTAAATCTGCCTTATCTCTCACTTTATTCTAGCCAAAATTACCTTCATGCAGAATTCAGGGAACATATCAAATTCTTTTCAACCTCAAGACTCAGGCATATATTTTCCCCACTATATGAAAATTCCCTAATCTTTCTTGTAATTGTATCTTTCTTATCCTTTAGATCATTGCTTAGAAGTCATCTTTTCTAAAGGCCTACCATGGCCAAATTATGCAAACTGTTGTCTCCCCACACTCTGTCTTCTCTTTGTTTATTGCTTATCTCCACATCAATTATCAGACACTGTGCAGGCCTAGTTCGGTTAATGTCATTGTAAGGAACCATCCTTTGTTTTCTTTGCAGTGGAGTAAATATTTGGGGTACACAAATAAAATAGAGGGGAAAAACTTACTGTAGATATCTTTAGACCAGTGCCACTCCAAATGTGTGTAGACTGCTGTGTGTTCACTGTTACCAGTTTGAGATGAAATAAGGAAGGAAATCAACTTGTATAGGAGCTTGACATGGTAATATTAAAACCGTTGGATATAATCCTAAAAAGATTTAACTTATGTTTTATGTGTCTTATTTGGTTTATTTCATTTTTAAGTAATTTATTTTTGTTGCATTTTTATTGGCCCTTGAAGATTTTGGGAAAAGAGACTGATTAATCTTCACAAATAGATTGCAGTGATATTTTCAAGAACATAACATAAGAACCTGAGGGACAAGACAGAATTCTTTCAACTCATTTTGTTAGAACACTGGGTAGGATGTGATCGCTTCTTGTTGATTATGGGAAGGAAGGCGGAAGGGAGGGAAGCAGAGTAAGAAGACAGGGAGAGACAGAAAGAGAAAACAATATTTCACTATAATGGAGGCATTTGGGGAAAGGGAGAATGAGTGTCTCAAAATTGGCTACTGTAAGCTGACAAATGCCTGTTGCATTCTAAAACTATGGTGAGAAGCTGGATTGTAGCCCAGCCTCCACTCCTCATCTCCTGAATATTTTGTGGCACCCTATCTCCAGTTGGAGACAGAACTGAGTGCTGAGCCACCAGAGAGATTGTATACCCAGAAGAGGTGATTTGGCTCTATGGGTCTCTGGCCCAATGGGAATTTTTCCATCCCAGCTCTCCTCACTTGCTTACAAATCCAGGTTCCAACCCAGGGAACTCTGTGTTTTACATGCCATCTGCTGAGGTATCAGTGATCACAACAAGTATCTTTGAGCACTGGAATTTTTATTTAGAACATTCAAAATGGGAGAACAAAGGAAGGGCAAGTAGAGAACAGAATAAGATCTGGAAGGGGAAGGGAGCAGAAGGGGATAATTGTTACTGGCAAGTAAGACAGCATGACTCAGTCTCATTTGAATTTGCTTTCTCTCTAAACAAAGCAGCCCTTCCTAGTTTCAGGTATATTGTCACAGGCAATAAACTACTGAGTTCACTTCTTCGAGGTAGGGTACTCATGGCTGTCTCGTTGGGTTCTATATTTTTTCTCATTATTAACTTTATTGAAAATCAATAATAATTATATAGCAAATTAAAAATTGTAGACAAATATTGAAATGTAAAAGATATAAGATATATATTGCATTTTCTTCTTCCATAGCTAATATTTTTTCTATGCATATGCTTTAATGGTTTTTTTCTTTACAATTAGTTGTGGACAATTTCAGTTTTGTCTATCTTGGTATGGTTTTATTCATATTTCTTGTGCAAAAGGTTCATTTTTTTTGGAAATGTGCTATAACTGTAACTAAATTCAGAAATTTTAAATCTTTAAATATTTATTGCCTACACCCTTCTACTTTGACAATTCTAATTATATGAATATGTTTCTTGATTTTTGCAGAGTGAACTATTATATGACTGATCTGTAAACTCTTTCTTCTTCAAGTTTATGTTAGACAATTTTATTCTTATATTCATTTAGGTTTGTAAATAATTTTTACAATGTGTAATCTATTATTGATCCCATGTTATGTATTCATTTCAGAAATATTTCTCTTTGGGTTCTATTGTATGAGCAATGTTTGTGTCTTATTAAAATAAAAAAGTGTCATCTTGTACCTCATAATTATTTCCTGGCATATTAATAATGGGAAGGAGGTGAAAGGAGAGAGAAAGAGAACAGAGAGAATAAGAGAAATGTGTGTGTGTGTGTCAGAGACAGAGACATACTGAGACAGACAGAGAGAAGGAATAGTAAGAGAGGAAAGAGCAGAAGAAAGGAGAGGGGAATGGAGGGGAGGGGAGAGGAGTGGAGGAGAAGAGAGGAAAAGAAGAGAAGAGAAGAGACAGTAGCAGAAAAGAGTGATGGAGATGTAGTGAATGCATGGAAAGGTACAGGACATTTCATATTGGTCGGGATTCAATCCCAGACACAGGTTTCAATCTCAGATTGAAAAGCTACCCTTGTTTATTTTCTTTATAATTTTATTGAGAAACAAATAGAAATGAGAATTTTCAAATTAAATTGGTAGGACAGTTTCAATAATTAACACATTGCATATTCTCATTCTAGTGGTTATTTGCTGTACAAGATGCAGACATGATATCCTATTCACAAACACTATTACAACAAATCCCTCTATTCATTAAGAGAATGTAACTATATAGCTATCCTAACCATTTTGAATACACAGATACAAAATGAACATTCATCTGTATTCCACTTTTTGTTCAGTTTTGTTATTTGAATATTATAGATGTGTGAACTCAGCAAAATATTCCAAAATAGTCCAGTAGTATTGGGTTTTCCACTTGACTGGCAATGTCAGAAATTGTTGACCTAAGTCCCCTACAGCTCAACATAACAGCATGGCTTTACTTCTTATACTTTGTTTTTATACTTTTCTGCTGGATGGTAAAGACCAAGGAAAAGCAGGACCTATGCAACAAGAGTTGTAGCTTTTGGGTCTGATAAGGTCAGTGAAATCCCCTCAGGAGTTATCCTGAGATCCTGTACCTCAGATTGTAGATCCTTTGTCAGTGTCAGTCATGTGGATGAGTCACAGCCATTGCTTGGCCAATGTGCTCTCTGTGAAAGCCTGAGAAAATGTTTTCTCTCCACGTGACTCTCCTTAGGCACACTTTACATCATTGAGCACTTTGCTCTTTGGCCCTATAATCTCCTTGATCAGAAAATTTGGGACACAACTGACTTATGTGACATTACAGTACAAGTTCTCATATGTCCAGAGTCTTAATTGACCTTGGATGGCTAGGGAGAAAATGTTGGCTTTCCTTGCAGCCTTCCTTTTTCTCTAATGTTGAGTCTGCAAGCTTAGGTTTTTGACCCTCCAGAAGAGGAGCTTATTGTTATTTCCCTACAACCCAGGATGTTAAGCTTAAAGTCACCCTCTGTCTGAATATCAAACATCTTAGGCATAACATAGAACAGGTATTTTTCATAAAGTACTGATATGTTGAATTTTAAGTCCCTACAGAATATGATGAAAAAACATTAAAAAATCAAAATATATTTTAAAAATAAGCATAAAGAATTATATAATTCTTAAGTTTACACATAAGTCCAGAAATCTAACCATATACAACCTTGTAGCAGGATAGTTCCACAACATTGCTTTTCCTGTCTCCTGCTTTCATTCACCACCCCCTTCTGTTTGAACAATCATCTATCCAAGAGACAGCAAGGCAGCAAGTGACATGTCATGACAAGCATCCCATATTCTGAAGACCAGAATGACAGGCACTCCAAGCATGAACCTACTGTTACAAATGGCCATCTTTAGTGCAGTTGCTTAGTTTACAGGAATCAGTACATATAGTTAGTCAGGGTTAGAATCCTACCAATTAACTGCTAGATTCAAATATCTTCTGAAGATTCTCAGGATTGTTGCCTTACCCATCTTATACATATAATGGTATGGCTTGCCTCTGTCATGTTTCCTAGCTCTTCTCCTTTCCTTCTCTTAATTATTTGGCCCTCAAGTTCTTGCTTTGCTCTTAGTTGTATTATGCCTTTCTATTTGTATTTCTTCTTTTGAGTTCTTTTCTTTTCTTTCTTTTTTTTTTTTTGCGGAACTGGGGATTGAACTCAGGCCCTTGTGCTTGCTGGGGAAGCACTTATTCCACTGAGCCATCTCCCTGGCCCCTTTTGAGTTCTTTTACTAGGGAAACTATATTATATTTACAGATGTGTGTCTGGTTTATTTCACTTATGAGTATATGTTCAAGTGGCATCCACTGAAATATAAAGGCTTTGAGTTTATCATTCTTTATAGCTGAGTAATACTCCATTGCATAAAAATAACTCATCTTTTTCATCCATTCCTCAGGTGATGGGCATCATGGTTGTTTCCAAGATTTGGCTATCACCAATTGTGATACTATAAACATAGGTACACATATATCACTATAATACAATATTTTCAGATCCTTTGGGAAAATTCCAAGTAGACAAATAGCTGGTTTAAATTGGATTTCCAGTCCAAGTTTTCAAAGCAGTTTCCACACTGATTGACATAACAGTTGTAGCAGTCTACATTTCCACCAGCAGTGCAAAAGGGTTCCTTTTTCCCCACCACCTCTCCAACATTTGTTGTTGGTTGATTTCTTTATGATAGAAGTTCTTTCTGGGGTGAGATGATATCTTAATGTTGTTTTAATTTGCATTTGATGGATGGCTGGAGATGTGGAGCATTTTTTCAAATTTTTATTTGCTTGTTTAATTTCATCCTCTGAGAAGTTTGTGTTCATCTCGGGTGCTCATTTCTGGATTGGATCTGTTTTGGGGGGCCCTAGTGTTTTTTAGTTCTTTATAAATTCTAGAGAGCAGATTTTTGTTTGAGTACTTGTTTGTCATGATTTTTTTCCAAATTTGTGGGTTTTCTTTTCATCTTGTTGGTAATTTCTTTTGACGTGCAAAAACTTCTCAATAAGAGCAGGTCCAAGTTTTTAATTCTTCCAAGTGTTTCCAGTGAGTTTTGATTTTTGTTCTTGAACTCTTTGCCTACCTCTTTGTCTTCAAGAGTTCCTCCTACTTTCTCTTTCAGGAGATTTAGTGTTTCTGTATTAATGTTTAGATCTTTAATTGATATTGACTTTAGCTTAGTGCATGGTGATTGACCTGGGTCAAGTTTTAGTTTTCGGCATGTAGAGAGCCAGTTTTTCCAGCACCACTTGTTAAAGAGGCTGTCTTTCTTCCAGTGTGTATGCTTGGCCCTTTTGTCAAAGATAAGGTGGCTGAGTGTGTTCTTAGGGTGTTAAGTATCATCTAATCTATTCCACTCATCCTCAGGTCGATTTTGTTGCCAGTACCATGCTGATATTATCACAGTAGCCTTGTAGTATAATTTCAAGTCAGGAATTGTAAGGCCACCTGCCTTGTCTTTATTGCCCAGGATTGCCCTTGCTATTTTAGTTCTTTTCTGGTTCCCAGTAAATTTTAGGAATGATTTCTCTAGGTCTGGGAGGAATGTTGATGGTAGTTTGATAGGTATTGCATTAAATCTGTACAGCAATTTTTGGAGTATGGCTATCTTCACAATGTTGGTTCTTCCTATCCAGGAGCATGGAATATCTTTCCTTTTCTTTTTCTGACATCCTCTATGATCACTTTTTAAAGAGTACTTGAAAAGACCTTAGTTAGATGTATTCCAATGTATTTCATTTTCCTCAGTGCTATTATAAAAGATATTGTTTCTCTAATTTCCCTCTCAGTGTGTTTGTTATCTGTGTACAGGAATGCTATTGACTTTTGAGTATTGACTTTGTATCCTGCTATGCTACTGAATTTCTGTATTAATTCTAGTAGTTTCTTGGTGGAGTTTTTTGGGTCTTTCAAGTAAAGTCAAGTATCATGTCACCTGCAAATAATGATAATTTTACTTTAGTTTTCCCCCACTTAGAATTGTGTTAGCTGTTGGGTTTTCATAAATGGCTTTTACCAGATTGAAGTAGAGGCCATCTATTCCAATTTTCTGTAGGACTTTGAACGTGAATGAGTGTT
>NW_004524800.1:3731973-3753602 GCF_000260255.1 Octodon degus | reverse complement strand
GAAGAGTTTGAGGAGTATAGGGACTACATCTTTTGTAAATGTCTTGTAGAATTCAGTTGTAAATCCATCCGGACCTGGATTTTTCTTTGTCGGTAGGTTTTTTATTACATCGCATATTTCATTGGCTCTTATGGGGCTATTGAGAGTGGTTATATCTTGTCAATTCAGTTGTGGTAACTTGTACCTTTCTAGGAATCTGTCCACTTCTTCAATGTCTTGTATTCTGTGAGAGTAAAGATTCTCAAAGTAGCTACTGATAATCTGAATTTCCACTAAGTCTCTGGTAATTACATCCTTTTCATTCCTTATTGCTTGTATTTGAATTTTTTCTTTCCTCTTTTTGATGAGGTTAGTTAGGGGCTTATCGATTGTATTTAATCTTTCAAAGAACCAGCTTTTTGTTTCGTTACTTCTTTGAACTGTTTTCTTCATCTCAATTGCATTAATTTCCGCTCTAATCTCTATGATTTCTTCCCGTCTTTGGGCTCTGGGTTTGGTTTGCTCTTTCTTTTCTAGTTGCTGGAGGTGCAATATTAGGTTGTTTATTGGTTCCCGTTCTGTTTTCCTAATGTGTGAGTTCACAGCTATGAATTTCCCTCTGAGAACTGCTTTCATTGTATCCCATAAATTACGATAAGTTGTGCTTGAATTTTCATTGAATTGTAGATGTTGTTTAATTTCTTGTTTAATTTTATCTGTTACCCATTGATTGCTGAGTAGGGTGTTGTTTAATTTCCAGGTATTTAGGGATTTTTTTCTGGCTTCTTTTGCCATTTATTTCCAGTTTCATTGCACTGTGGTCAGATAATATTAATGGGATGATTTCTGCTTTCTTGCATATACTTAAGCATGACCTATGGACCAGTATGTGGTCTATTTTAGAAAATGACCCATGTGCAGCTGAGAAAAATGTGTATTCTGCTGTTTTGGGGTGTAACACTCTGTATTTGTGCCCAAGTCCATTTATTTCAAGCTCTGGTTCAGTTCTGTTATTTCTTTGCTAATTTTTTGTCTCGTTGACCTATCTTTTGGGGATAAAGGGGTGTTATGGTCTCCTGTTAAGACTGTGGTATTGGCTATTAGATTTTTCATGTCCATTAAGATTTGCTTTGTATAGTTGGGTGTTCCGGTGCTTGGTACCTACATATTTATGAGTGTTACCTCTTCCTCTTCAATTTTTTTTTAACCAGTATGTAGTGGCCTTATTTATTTCCCTTGATCATTCTTGATTTGAAGTTGAGAGTGTCTGAGAATAGGATTGCTACCCCTGCTTTTCTCTGATGTGCTGGGGCATGTAGTATTGTTTTCCATCTTTTCACTTTCAGTCTATGAATGTCTTTATGAGTTAAATGTGTTTCTTGTAATGTTTCTTGAGACTACCTATTAGTCTCACATTATTCATCTTTGCATCGTCTTGCAAGTGATGAATTTTTTTCTGCATCCTAGTTGTTTTTAAGATATCTATTCTTACCTTTTCTCTAGCTGCATCAGTATCTTCGAGTACTGAAACTCTGTTTTCACTTTCACTCAAATGGTTTTGTATACAGCATATTGTTGGATTTTGTTTCCTAATCCACTGTGCCAGTCTATTTCTCTTAATTGGTGAATTGAGTCCATTTACATTGATGGTTAGAATTGAGGTGCATTGACTTACGATTGACATGTTATTTACCTGTTTTCATTTACTCCTTTTTCTCCTGTGTTTAATTGCTTGCCCTATTTAGTTGGTTGCTTCTGATCTCATTCGTGGAGTTCTGATCATTTTGTTCCCTCTCTAAAACATCTTTCAGGAGCCTGTGTAGGGTTGGCTTTGTCATCATGATATTCTTTAGCTGTTCTTTGTCATTGAAGTATTTCACTTCTCCATCCAACTTGAAAGAGAGTTTTGCAGGGTATAGTAGTCTGGACTGGAATTGGTTTTCAGAGAAGACTTGAAGTACTCTGTTCCATGCTCTTCTTGCCTTCATGTTTTGTGAAGAGAAGTCAGCCATAATTCTGATGGGTTTTCTTTGAATGTGATCTGCTTCTTTTCTCTAGCAGCTTTCAGTATAGTATTCTTGTGCTGAATTTCTGTGATCTTCACTAGTATGTGTCTCGGTGTGTTTTTCATTGGGTTGAGGTTACTTGGCGTTCTGTATGTTTCGGTTACCTGAATGTCAGATTCTTTCCTCATATTTGGGGAGTTTTCTGCTATTACTTCTGCCCATATTTTTTAAATGTCCTTTGTATTGACTCCTTCTTTCTCATTGCTACCTATTAGTCTCACATTGTTCATCTTTGCATTGTCTTGCAAGTGATGGATTTTTTTTCTGCATCCTAGTTGTTTTTAAGAGATCTTTTCTTACCTTTTCTCTAGCTGCATCAGCATCTTTGAGTACTGAAACTCTGTTTTCACTTTCACTCAAATGGTTTTGTAAGTGTGTGACTGAGATTTTAATTTCCTCTATATCTCTTTGCGTCTGCTTCATGCGATCTGTTTCTTTCCTGTATTGCTCATTCAAAAAGTTCGTCATTTTCTAATCTCCTCTATTTTTTTAAACAATGTCTTCTTTAGAAGCAGTTATTAATTCTTTTAGTGCAGTGTTTTTTTCAGATTGGGTTTCCTCTCTATGTTTCTGTAGTTCATTCTTTACTTCAGATACTATGAGTTCAGAGAATTCTTTTTTTATTTCAGAAAAGTATTGCACTCTGAGTTCCTCTATAACTTTCTGCTGTTGCTTATTTACTATTGAACCTATTTATTTATATATTTGAGCTGGGCTAATGTCCTCTGCACTTCTGGGTGGACATTGGGTTTCCTCCATATGTTTCTGCATTTGATTCTTTACTGCAGATGCTATTCAAGAATTTCTTTTTTCATTTCCAATATGATTTCCTCTATACCTTTCTGCAGATGTTTCTTTATATCAGAATCTGTTGATTCATTGATTTCATCTTTGTGTTTCCCAATTTGTTCTGTGTTAATGTCCTCTGCACTTGTTATGCATGGCCTTGGGGTCTAAGATTGCATTTTGCTACTTCTTGTTGTCATTTTGTGTAGCACTGTCTTCTGATCTTTGTTGTAGAGTTTTAGTGTAGTTATAACCTTAGCCCCTACTGTAATTCAGGTGCAGATCTACAAAGTTTTTATTTATCCAGCTGTGCCTGGATTGGGTCTGGCTGCTGTGCTCAGCTCCTTCCTGCTGCTGCCCTTGGGAGTGAACCTGTTGTGCCCCTCTGGCAAGATGTTCTGCTCCTGAACTAGCTGGGTGTTTCTGTCCCTACTCTCTCTGCACGGATTGCTGTTGCAGGTTTTAACCCCGGTAATGGGGTGTCCCAAGGGGGTGGAAGAGGATCTCACTCATGCTGTGCCTGAGCTTGGACTGGCAGGTCCCACTGGCACAGGTTAGCTGGAAGCTCTTCCACATACTCACCAGGCCTGGGCTAGGACTGGATCCACCTGCCCTCATTTTTAAAGTGTTTTTATGTCTGATCACTCTCATAACTTTATAATTTGTTTTTCATTCATTTACATTTGTGTCTTTTCACATGCTCTTACATAACTTTTGTGAGGCCATTCTTCAGTCTGAGATGCTTCAGTTGGTAAGGGAGACAGAGCAAAGTGCTCTGCCAACACGCTAACGACCCACAGCTTGACAATGGATTATCTGAGACTTCAGGCAAGTTAAGGGTCTTTTCAGAGCCTATTCCTTGATCTGTATAAGGCTTGGAGAGGTGGCTAGATCAAATGAGAAGAAAACAGCAAGCACAGTAGGGAAGAGTCTATGGTACATGAAGTTCTTTCCCTTTACTCCTCTAGCATAAAGACCAGTTTCATTGTTTGCTTCCGTTGATCTTTACTGCTAGCAGCTGACATAACCTCCACTTGCAGGGCCAAGAACTATCTGTCACCGTGGAACCAGATTCCATCTAGGTAGCTAAATTATCACATCTTCTAAGGCAGTGATTAACTTGTACAGTGCCAGATGAGTCCTGTTATAACTCAGACAACTTATTTGCTTCATTTTCAAAATTATTATGGGAGAAATACCAAATGTTTGCTCTTGGACCACCTGCCCCCATGTCCAATTCACCTCTGTCAACTACTAGAGTATTTTGATTGAGCCTTCAGATTCTCATCTTTGTTTAGAAGTTGACTGAGAGCTTTCACATACCTCTTGCTTTTTGCCTATCTGGGCTGATTTTAAAGGTTTAGTGTGCCTTATGACTTTCTGTCCTGAAGTATAACAGGGCTTTTGCTTTGCTGCCCCATTTGTGTCCTCAACATTTACTTAGCTGCTGTGTCTACAGTATCACACCTGGGCTACTGTTGTCCAGACTAACTTCCGAGAAGGAAGATATGTAGAACTATATGTGCCCTTAGAGGCTTTTTCAAATTCTATTTATTAGTATAACACATTTCTAGTATTTTTGTTTGTTTTGTTTTGAGACAGTCCCTTTTTGAGGCTTGCTCTGAACTCGCTATGTGGCCCAGGCTGGTCTCAAACTTATGGTGATCCTTCTGCCTCAGGTTCCTGAGGGATGGGATTACAGATGTGTACCACCACACCCAGCCTACCTTTCATTTTAATTTGCTATATAGGTGGATCATCTGAACTGTAATTAATATTTATCTTTACACTGACTATGTTTTTAAAGCCTAAGTATCTATTTTAGCTCACTTTAAAGAATGACATCTATAAGAGTATCTATAGAATGATATCTATAAAGTCACAGAATTGGTGGAATGTCTATTCTAGTACACATTTAGTAGACATTTAAAACTAATAAGTTAGAAAGTTCTTTACGTACTACCTACTGTGACCTCATGTTTAAATTTAACATTTTGGGAAAGAATAATCTGTTTTCACTTTTTATTTTATAAATTTAAAAACATGTCCAGAGAGGATTGGTTTATCAGAAAGCCATTTAAATGAATCCTTGCAGTTTAAACCTGTGCCCTAGCTTCTGGTCATGGTCTTTTTACATTGCATCACGCTGAATCCCTCATTTTGTATTTATTCTTCTCCTTAGTGTAGGCTTATGCACATAATGATCAAGCTATTATTATTGACAAATGGAAAAAATTCAAATCATGAGACCTAACATGGCTGGTAAACAGAATAAAGGATCCTGATCCAGCACTTGCTAACCCAGAAGGAGAGGCTGTTTGACTGGCAGGTTGTAGCAACACTTCTCTCTAATGGAGGCATCTGCAGAGAAGTAGCACATGCTGGCTACCTTTTAGACTGCATAAGAGAAACTACCTTGGAGTCCTAGAAGAGAAAATGACACTTAATAGTGGAACAGCCTCCTAAAAAAGATATCACCAACTGATACAGAATTGGTAAGACACTTACTTGTTCTTTTGGGATGGCCACTCCTGGCCTGAGCAGATCACAACTCTGGCCTGTGTTCCTGGTAGACTCTTCTGTTTTTTCCCCCAGGGATTTTATCGAATTAAAGTTTTGTAAAGTTTATAGTTCACTCTGATATGTACACCCTGACTTGTGAAAAACCTTTTTTGAAGCATTCCTGTAATAGTCAACTCTTCTCATTATAAGATAGCTACTAGAGAAGGTTCATAAAAGCACACAGGAGCCAGATAGATGGAGCTCAGCATCAAAGGGCACACTTGCAGTTGTAGTGAAGGTGATTCCAGGAAGCTTAGGCAGAGAGAGTGTTCTTGAATTTGCATTTGTGGCAGAAAGGAGTGGTTATGTAGTGTTGTAACACCAAGATTCAGATTAGCATATATATATATTTCCTCAGTTTTTGCCCATCTGGCTCATCTTGAAAGGCCAGATGGCTCATCTTTGTAGCTTCACTTCTTCACTTCCCTTTTTGACCATCCAAATGACTTTTAAATAGTTCTAATTTAGTCAAATGTGTATATCTTTGCTGGAGGTGTTTGGGGGTATTTTTATCTACTTACAAAAATCTGGAAACCACAATGAGGGTAGTCTGTCCCATTATTATTATTACAGATGAACAATAGTTCTTATCTTTGTTGCCCACATGCAATTTGATATAGTATGCAGGGTGTTATAGAAACACATGGATGAGTTCAAAATGAAAGAAAGTCACTAAAGGAAGAGAGGCATGATACATGTGTTTGTTTTCACTACTCTGGCTGACATGACACTATACATTTACTTTCTTTCTGAAGGAGGAGATTTCAGTTGTTCATATAGTACATATTTCTCCAAGATCTTGTCATTCTGAACTGTGTGATTAGACTCTTTTCCCCAACCTTTTCCTATCAGTTCTCCTTTGCAGTTCTATCACTCTGCAGGCTGTTATTTCTGTCAGATCTGCATCTCCAAATTGAAACCAAAGCTCATCTGAAGGATTTTCAATGGAATATAGAGGCCAAATTGAAATTCTAGAATGAGAAAGATGCTTATTTATCAAATGATTGGTCATTTTAGGCTAACTGAGACAATAACTGATATACTTGTCTGAAATCTCCCTTTCAGATACAAAGTACCTGGACAAGTTAAGGAAACTAGCACCCTCCAGTTTCTGGTGTCTTCAGGATATACCTCAACTTTCCAGAGGAAACGTGTGCTTCCTGAGCAGCTGAGAAAAGTGGGGATGTAATGGTTTGCTATTGAGGACAGTGTGGAGTCCTTTTTGTAAAGTCTTTACATTGGGACTCCCAACTATGAAGACTTTCTGAGACCTACTCAAGAGTCTGAGGCTTTTTCTATTCAACTTCCTTTTTTCCTCCTTCTGTGGTATCAGACCTGCATTGTGGTCTGAAGCACTTTACCTACTCATCACTCTCTCCCCTTTGTCTTTCATGGATATTACTTCTAATAAATGCCTTGAACTGTGATATCTGTCTTAGCACTACTTCCAAAGGACCACTCAACATCTGAAGGATCTTCACTTTACTCCTATACCTACTTTCATAGTGAGAAAATAATTCCATGGGGGTTGTTACTTACCCAGAGATAGATAGTAGCAAGTTTAGTATAATGACTCAAACATTCTGCCTCTCAGTTCAGTGTTCTTTCCCAAACTCCAGTCACCCATATACAACCACCACCATGATTTTCAGGAGTATGCAGGAAAACAGATTTGGGTATATCTTTTCATAATTCATACTATTGTCTACTTCGTTAAAAATTATTTCACTGTTGTTGAATCTCCAGATATGCATGAGATGATAATACCTATAAACTTTTGATTATGATGTGCTAATTTTATGGCTTTTTGAATATATATTAAAGAAATATAATACCGTTAAAATCAGTTTGTGGTGATACTACCTAAAGTCACCTCATGTACTGTGACCACACATTTTTAAACAGTGGGACTATGTTATATACACCTTGCTGCTTTCTAGGATACATATAGAAGAAACAAGGAAAGGGGAGAAAGATGAAGGAGGAAAGTGTGAAGGGGAGCAGACTATGTATTGGTGAGGAGAGAATAACAAAAAGTCATCAATAGCAGTCTCAGGTTCCTTGCTGTGACATTCGTACTTCCTGCCCAGGCCTACACTAGCCTCCATTGAGTCAAAACATCCTTTGTCAGTTGCCTAAAACCAAATTGAATATATTCAGACGTGAATTAAGAATCAACATTTCTCCCGCTAAAGGAGTCCATGCATTTATCCCCAAAATGGACTGAAGTGCTCCACTTTGAGTAAATTGCTGGAGAAATAACGTGAAAGCAGTGCTTCTAGTCCATAGCTTATAACATGTTTGAAGGTACATACTTTTGAACAAAGAGATTTAAATAACATTTCCTTTCTCAACTAAAAATTTTCATTATTAAAACAAAATAAGGTATTTTCTTTAACTTAAGAAAACTAAGACTGTAATTACAGTAATCTTTCACCTTTGTTGCTATTCTTCTGGTTTAAGAGTATTATAATGATCAGATGCTGTGGCGCTAATGAAACAAAATTGAGGTTAGAACTCACATTATGTAAGAATTTAATAGATTCTTGGTATTACAGAGAATATTTAATATTTCTCTTTCACTCTATGAAGTCAGTAT
Source organism: Octodon degus (assembly GCF_000260255.1). NCBI lineage: Eukaryota > Metazoa > Chordata > Mammalia > Rodentia > Octodontidae > Octodon > Octodon degus. The sequence continues at coordinate 3,745,610 of NW_004524800.1, read as the reverse complement.
TATACAGAAACTCTGCCAAACAGATATTACTAATTTGGGAGCAATTTTGTTAATTCCTAAACAAGTTTCCTTTCAGATAAAGAAGAGGTAGGAAATAACCTTAATGAAACACTAGCTTTTAGAACATTATAATTTTTAAAAACACATGGAATTTGAAAGTAGAGGTCCAAGTTGTGTTTTATGTAAGTAGGAAGGCACCTTTACACTTTGGTAAGGTCATTTACTATACTGTGTGGAAACATACACTGGCATCTGGTTTAGAAAAGATTTGGTAGTGGTCTGCTTCCAAAAGGACAAATCCTGATGACGGGCACATGCACCTGGATCAGTTGAATAGGAGTCAATTTCCTATGTTGTCTGGCCCTTGGTTTACATTTCAAAGTCTATTAAATACTTTAAGTTTCAAATTCAAACTAAATCTAAGAATAATAAAATGAGGAATCATATCAAAATATTTTTAAGTAAGGAATGAATACAGTTTCGTAGCTAAAACAAAGGCAATATGACTGAAAATAAGGCTATTACATACAGCTTTTGGTGTTCACTAAACTCATTTCTCCAAGCTTCTAGAAAACACATTAAGTATTTCATGTATTTCCATTTTGCATGATTACAGATGACAAAAATGAAATAGAATATATTGTATATTGCCTTGGGACACTAAACTGCTTGTTCTTACCAGGTTAGCAAGCATGTAGTGATAACCTCTTGAATGTTTCCCCAGGATCACAACCTAGAGAAAAAAAAAGAAAGATTGCTTATTGAAGAAGGGCATTTTCAATTGCACAATCAGCAGGGTGACTAGAACAAATGCTTTTAAAAGATCAACAGAGTAGTCTTTCATGTATAGTAAAATCACAGTTAATTGGACCATGTTTCTTTTGTTGTATTTTGCTTTCAGCTAGATAAAAAGAGGAGGAATTGCTAATATCACAGTTAGAATGTCAAAACGGGGAAGTGGGATCACTACACTTCCAGGTCAGTAGCATCATTGTCACTTAAAATAGATGGCAAACATAATGAAGCTGATGATCTCCCTCACATGAACTGGATTTCTGTGCTCATCTGTTGAGATGGAAAATGAGCTGAAGTTTGCATTCAAGTCAGAAAATAGAATGTACAGTACATTTTTTGTTATCTGGAATGCTTAGGGAATAGAACACTCAAAGAACAGGGTTAATGGGATTTTTAGGTTAGCCAAGGTTGCTTTTGCTTATTGAAAACTTTTCTGAAATACTTGTCTTCCTTTTTCTGCCTTAATATGAAAGATGTGTGATCATCTGCACATCTCTTAAACCGTGCCTTCAGGCAGTCAGGTGGTTTTCCCCAGGGGACACTTGCGAATGCCTGGGGACATCTTTGGTAATAGCAGTGGAGCTGTGTGTTACTAGTATCTAGTGGGTAAAAGCCAGGGATGCTGTTAGATATCCTCTAATGTTCTGAACACTTCATACAACCAAGAATTACCTAGCTAAAAATTTCACTTGGTGGCAAAGCAGAGAAATCATTCCTCAGGCTCATCATTCTTGTCATAATTGCATGAGTATCACTGCATTATTACTAAGTCTTAAAATTTTCAAAGTGCATTTATATGATCTCCAAGTAGGTATGTGGGCTGTATATTTTCCAACCAAATGCATTGGTGAAAGTTTTTGATTGAGTACCTGATATAGGTTCAATGACTTATAACCAAGCATACATCCTGATTAATTAAATATTTCATAAAATATTTTATTGAGTACTAACTATATGCAAGGCACTATACTTCATGCAGGGGACAGCAACAGGGAGGGAATAATAGAGAAGTTAAAAACACAAGTACAACTAAAACCAAGTTTTATGGTGGCTTGAAGCTAATAAAATTTTAAGGTCTTTAAGAAAAAGAAGACAAAATTATGAATACAATGTTGTGTGTAAGGCTTTGGGAAGAAATCATGAAAGTAAGGTGCCATTAATCTTTACTGTGATAAATTCCTCACAAGATACACTGGATGTAGCTGATAAAGGTTTTTAAAACAATTTGAAAAAACATTTGACACTCCCACATATTGAACCAGAATTATATATAAAAGACTACAATAAAAATAAATGCATCTTCCATAATGTGAGCACCTAGTATATTCCAGACCATGTTCTAGATTGTCTATCTGTCTGTCTAATCCTTAGAAAAATTTAATAGCATCATTTAATATATAAAGAGTTGTAGGGGCCTGGAGATGTATCTCAGTGGTAGAATGCTTGCCTAGTAGGTACAAGGTCCTCCATTCAATTCTCAGAACCACAGTAAAATAATATAAAAATAAACTTCCATAGGCTTTAATGTGGCTAGGGAGCTCTAAATATCCCACTCTTAAATTCATTTTAAGAAGAAATCTTAGTCCAAAGAGTTTAAATAATTTGCCTGAGGCCTAGGAAGTACTACAGCTGAAATTAAATATTGAGTCTCTCTGTCTCTATAACTGATATGCTGAACAGTACAATCAAAGTCTCCTTACCTGTGGGTCTTACTCCCATAAATTCAATAAAAAGCACATTGAAAATATTAAAAAGTTGATTTGCAGTGAGCATGTGCACACTTTGTTCTTGTCATTGTCTCCCTAAGCAATATAGTAGAACAACTACTTACATAATGTTTACAGTGTACTAGGTATCTTAAGTAATTGAGAGGTGATTCAAAATATACAGAAGGATACATGTAAGTCATATGCAAATACCATGCTATTTTACATAAAATACTTAAGCACCTGAAGATTTTGGTAACTACAAGGTCGCAGATGTCCTTGAATCAATCTCCTGAAGGATGACACAGTTTCTAAATACATATGGTCTCCAACTCATGGCAGTTTGGCTTATGATATTTTGACTTTTTGATGTTGTGAAAGCAATATGCACTCAGTAGAAACTGTGCTTTAATGGACACCAACTATAGCTTAACAATAAGGAAATGGAAGCTCAAGAAAGTTTTCCACTTTTAATATAGAATTCAATAATCTGCGTGAGGCATTTAATATGTATTATAATATGGGCTTTATGCTCAATAATTTTGCCCAGCTGTATGCCAATTCATTGTTTCTAGCTTCTTTAGGCTAAGCCACGATCTTCAGTAGTTTAGCCTTATTGAACAGATGTTTAATTTATGATATTTTTCTCTGACATTGTATTTATTAGGATATCACCCTATCATAAGTAGAGAAGCATCTGTATGTGCTAAATGTCAAATGCCGACAACTGCTCTAAGTTCTTGGAGGAGAGGAAGAAAAGATGTTTAAGTGGGGAAAGCCTCATGGAAAAGATAAAGATTAAGCTGGCTGGGAGAAGTGGAACAATAGATTGGAATATCATGCAGATGTTATAAGCACTCAAGTGTGTGTGTGTGTGTGTGTGTGTGTGTGTGTGTGTGTGTGTGAGAGAGAGAGAGAGAGAGAGAGAGAGAGAGAGAGAGAGAGAGAGAGAGAGAGAGGCACACACAGAGAGAATACAACAGAACTGTTTTGATTAATTTAAAATATGAGCCACATTTCTGACTGATTATTTATGAAGGAAATAAAAGGTTAATGAATGTCTTGAGGAGGTGATTTCTCATGCTTCCATGACATAAAATGAGCTGTTAGGTATCTTCTGGGATGTATTCTTCAGTGTCCGCTTGTGAGAAACATCCTTGCTGGTGACATTTGTTAACTTTTGGTGGCAAGTTGGGACAATATATTTGTTAAAGTTTTAATTCACTGACAACCTGCAACAAAATAAAACCAAGAGGATTTTGAATTCTGCCAGAAAAATGAGCAATATTCCTAAGGACATGTGAAAGGATTAGGGAGAACTAGGTAAAGAAGCCCAAAGGGAACCAGCAAGTCTTTCTCACCAGTGGCAGAGCTTATTGTCCTTGGGAGCACAGGAAGGGTGAGAGGGAGCAACAGAGAATGGGAGTGCTGTGCCAAGAGCCTGGAAGAAAACCCAGGAATCCAGTTTGGCACAGTTTACTGATCGCAAATATCTCCACTTTCCTGACTCTCCATTCCCTTATCTGCAATCTGCCCTTCATTTCTCAGTGTATACTAGAGAAGTGTTTGATTTTGTGTGTGATACTGTATTCCTCTGCAAAGAGGCCATTCATTAAGATAGTTTTTCCAGGTTCAGAAAAACTTCAAGCCATGAGAATATCTGCTTCCATCTGTGCCCCAAAGGTCACTTGCAACAAAATGCCTTTTTTGAAGGTAACTCTCTCACACTATCACCCTTTCAAAATGTAGCCTTAAAGGGTAAGAGATGGCAAAGTCATCTAAAGATAGGAACATTTAGCTGTCACAAAACTGTTGCACTGGAGTCTGCAATTAATTCCTCATCCTCACTTTCCACATTGTCTTGACTCTTATTTAACATACAATTCTTACCAAACTTGGTTTTTTAGTTTCTAGTAATTAAATGCTGCAAACTAGAAAGGTTATATAGGGAAGCAGGGAGTGATAGTAGAAAGAGGTACATTAATATCATAGGAAGTGACAGACTGACTTCTAGGAGAAGGGAAGGGACAAAACAAAGCAGACAACATTGTACCATGCACTATATAATCATGGATGTTTATTGTGAATGGTTGAGTCATCAGGCTGTGGTTGTTTTCAGTGGTCTCTACTGAAAAGCCCAAGCATCTGTATAATGTTGTAGGGAAGATTTCCATCAGAAATGCTCCCCTAGGGGCTGGGGAGATGGCTCAGTGGAATAAGCGCTTCCCTGGCAAGCGCAAGGGTCTGAGTTCAATCCCCAGTTCCGCCAAAAAAAAAAAAAAAAAGAAAAGAAAAGAAAAGAAATGCTCCCCTAGTACTTAAGAATAAATTCCAGTTATCTTGAAACTTTACTTGTGTTAGGCAGCTATAATCCTATTGCTGTGAAGTCACTGTTGAAGTGCCATGTTTTGTTCTTGGTCTTTCCCTTATATATTTTCAAGCAGATTCCCTTTATAAGGGAAAGGCTCATAGAAATAAGATGGAATGGGAAGGTTGAATGGAATGTGGTGCACAAAACAACTATGTAGTTAATAGGAGTGGTTCTTGTTCAGTTAGTCCTAAATCTTTATTGTTTCCATCTGTTATAGATGAACAACATATAAATTGTATCCTTGATTATTTAATGACTTTGTTAATCATGAGAATATTCAACTTTGCTTTTACAGTAATTATAATAACTCTTTCTGAATTAGTTACAGCACTTTGAGTACAAAAGCTGTTTTTACAGTTGACTGTGAAATTTAAAGAAAAATGCCAATTTTATAAATTCATGTATTATTCACTTTGCTTTTGTAAGATTTGCTAGAGATGGTAGCTTGGTGTGAAAGCAGATATGATAAATGAAATAAGGGGTAATATCTGAAATATAGATACAATTCACTGTTTTCAGAGCATTTATTTTTATCCTCACATAGAGCATTTGAAAGAAAAAAAAATGCCGCAATCTCATTCACGAAAGCTTAAACAGCAGTTTCCTCTGCAGAAGAAAGAATTCTTACATACTAACACACTGAGGCATGCAGATGGCATCAGATTGTGTGCCCAAGAAGCCAGTGAATTATAGTCTACACCTCTGGGCGAGACTTTCTCTCCTCCCCCCATTTCATCCCCTGTGAAGTTGAGAGCTGAGTATTATTGAGCATTTAAAAATAATTTATAAACCATTCATTTGGTTTTCTACGTAAGAGGACCTTCCTGTCTCAATTTAATGTTTAATCTAGACATTTCCATAATTTTAGAAATTTGAAATGAAATTGCTCCACAAGACTACTTGAGAGAGGCACACAGATCCTTTGGGAGGCAGAAGCATCTGTTTTTCTATGCTCACATTTCAGAAAAAAAAGATGTGTGTGAAGAAGTGTGTGTGTTTCCCCCCCCCCCCAGATCCATCTGGTATGCAGATTAGGTTATTTGCAGACCTAAGTATCTCCATGTTTGGATTTTCTACATCAGTGCCAAAAAAAGGATCTATGTATAAAGATTGATCTTGCCTTGAGTACAGAACATATCTTGATGTTCACCTTAATTTCTCCTTGATATGAGTGCCCTCTGAATGTTTGAGGGCCTTGGTGAGAAATGTGGCCATGTGAGATTTCTGGTTTTAATTCACCAGGGTTTCCTCCTTTACAGTACTGATATTTTCTCCCTAAGCAAAAGTTATTAGATCACATTCTTTATGTTCAAAAATAAAACACCTTCAGGTCCACTGAACCTTGCTCTCTTAGTTGGAGAAAAAAAAGACACTGTTGTCCTATGGCACCCTGTCTGATTTTAGCTATGTGGGTAATGGAACGAGTGGCATACTACAGAATTAGATTAAATTTCTCCTAAAAGTGGTTTTGACATGATGAAAGGCATTTATTATTTTTTTGAATGAAGACTCCAAGCAACTAAATTGTTCAAGTCTTAGTACACACAGAAGTCAATTCTGTTAAAATTATTTTCTAATAATCTCAATTTGCACATACTGTCCCTCTATATGTGAATTACAGTACTTCATATTGAATCATCTGCTTTGGATGAATGTACTGAATTAGTGAGACAGAGAAGATCCAGTCTTCCATCCCAAAGTCAGTTGAATGGTGGTGGAGATGGGAGGGGTGCAAACAGAGAAACAAAGGCTAAAGCATTTTTCATAAAGGAGGAAAATGGAGGTACAACTGAGTAATTGCACCAAGCTTCTGCTGTCTCCAGGGAAGCTTATGCAGACAGAAAGCAACTCCAAGGCATTAAATAACATGATAACATGTGAGGATTAGAGACCCAAAATTTTACCAAAGGACACGTTTTGGAGATGTCTCAATTTTCAGACTTTAATATTGTATTCCCTGTGACTGAACAGAATATGTGAGAACTTTCATTATAGGTAGGAGATGCAAAAGGCCTGCACAAATAAGACAATTAGTGGTCACAGGTAAGTTAAAGGAACAGCAGTTCTCACATATTCTGTTCAGTCACAGGGAATACAATGTTAAAGTCTTAAAATTGAGACATCTCCAAAACGTGTCCTTTGGTAAAATTTTGGGTCTCTAATCCTCACATGTTATCATGCTATTTAATGCCTTTGGAGTTGCTTTCTGTCTGCATAAGCTTCCCTGGAGACAGCAGAAGCTTGACGCAATTACTCAGTTGTACCTCCATTTTCCTCCTTTATAAAAAAAGCTTTATAAAGCAGTTAAAGGAATAACATTATTCTTATGCTTTGAGATGAAAGATCATTGAAATACATGTTGGTCTTTCTGAATACATACTATTATTTTAATCCTCCAACAATATTGCTAAAATACCTCAAAGGAAAATAGGTCGAATGAAATTTATAGCTTTACATTTTTTAGGAATCACACTAAAATGACATTTTGCAATGTCTAAATTTGTGAAGGTCTAATTTTTTTTTTTGTTTTAAGGCATTGCACCCAAGGCCTTTGAAATGAGCTGCATTCCAAGCCCTTTAACATTATTTATTTTGAGACAGGGTCTTGCTAAGTTGCTAAGTTGCCCAGGCTGGCCTTGAGCTTGCAGTCCACCTATGCCATACTCATACAGTTCTGGAATTATAGGCATATTCCACTGTGCTCAACCTACACTTCTTTATAGGTGTGGTCTGAGTCACCCTTGAATTCTCAAATTTATAGGTATTTAATAAAGGTGATTTATTACAAAGAACATGAACTTTGAAGCCAGACAGTTTTGAATTAAGGTCTTGCCATTTACTTGGCTTCATTGTTGTGTGCAAAATTGAAACATAAATGATAAGGTTGAATATTAGAGACTATGTCCAATGCTTAATGATGGCACCTCCAAGTATGGAGGAGAAAGAGGCACAAGTATACAGAGGTTGAGACGGTCTTCCTTTGAGCTGTCTTTTTGTGCCTCTTTGAGCACACTTCATACGTGTGCAGTGTTTCCTGTGTGTGACAACCTAATCTGTGAGTTTTTGATTATTGAAGGAAGTGATCATGTTTATATTTTCAAATAGAAGTAAGTATCTCTCACAAATGAAATGTGATTTTTTGTGGGGACTTTGATTTTCAGGAAAATTTCTTACTTGGTAGGCTTCTTTTCTGGAAGCCATGTCATTTAATCCACTGAAAGTGGATTTAGGTTTGCAAATGGATGATAAATGATGGATGCTTAGGTCATAGGGGACAAAACATAGAATCCTCCTAATTCACAAATGTTTGCTTTAGTCTTTTGTTCTTCCTATTTGCATGTGACATTATTTTCCCCACTTTGTCAGCTTAAATACCTTTGTGATCACACGAACCTACATGTAACCAGACCAAAAGGGGAGGGGCTGAAAGTCAATGGTTAAATATTCAAGATGCATGTGTACTAGTTATTAAGCCATTGGTTGCTTAAAATCAGCAAAGGTTGGAGTACTAATATCACAGAAATCAGCTAGTACTGAAAACCAAGGCTTTTTTCTTCTTTTGCCAAGAGCCAGTTTTCCAACATACCACTGGATCAGAAAGAATATGGACTGAAGTTTCTACTGGACCACAGGACTGCTTTTATTAATCACATTTAATTATTGTCTTCCTCTAATGAATATTTATTAAATGCTTTTTCCGTGCCAATTCTGAGGAGGGGTCCTTTGGAGAGGATTTCATACTCAACGGGAAAGACAGCCATGTTAACAGACAATTATAACGCAGTGGGAGGTGTGAGAACAGAAATATGTACAAAGTACGACTGAGGAGAAAATGATTAACTCATCACCTGCTATAGATAGAAAGTACTTTGTCTCAAGCTAAAGAGCTAACATTTTTTTTCCTGTGGCTTTGTGAGTGGGAACCTGACAAACAGGTAACTTAAATGGAATGCTATTTTGAAAATGAAGAGAGATGCATTTCAGAGGGCTATTTCTCATGGTTTCAGGAAAGTCTTGCTGTTTTACAGTACTTACACACTAGAAGAGAGATTTTTTATTTGGAGCAATTCTATGTATTTGGAGTGATGGCAGCCAGGGTCGACTCCATGAGAAACTGTGACTGAAGTAGCAGGTGGAAGAAGTTCATTTAGAGAGAGGGGCTATAAATAGCTAGATAATAAATAGAATGGGATTTGCTAAAAGCAATGTATCCTGAATTTGCCAGTCCGTGATAAGCTTTGTAACCTTAGGCTAGGTACTTAAGATCTCAGCCTCACGTTCCCATCTGTGAAACAGGGAACATGATAGTTGAGGAGCAATAGAGTATGATTGTCAAGAGTACAGTCTAGTGTGGCTGGGAGTTTCTATTTTTCTTTGTAACTTTAGGCAATGAACTCAAACTTTCTGTTCTCCTTCCTTATTTCCACATTCAATGACTCCTACCTTTTTGCTCTCTACAGAAATCATATTTACCCTTCAAATTGCAGATCATATTCAGTCTTCTCCACAAAGGCTTCCCTGATGTTTTGTTCTCACTCTCAAAAGGCAGAGGTTTCTTATTGCTATGGGGTGAGGGATATGGAAAGCCATTAGTGCTTGGCTGCAGAGGAGTTAGGCTAGCACTTCACTGAGTTGGAGGTCATGAGAAAGAGCTGAAGTTTGCACTTGAAATTTGGACATTTTAACTGATGGTGAAAAAGTCAGAAATTGGGGATCAACCAACAACAAAGCAACCCACATTGGCTCCTTCTGTTACCCCTTCCTATGCTGGTCTCAGCGCTGATAAAATCATAAATACAAATCACATAGTATCCATGGTTGGGAAAAGCAAGTGTGTGTGTGTGTTGTGAAGGTTCTCATCCAGAGACATTGGAGCACAGACCATAAGCTCACTGGGCAGGTTCCAGCATAACAGGTTTGTTTAAAAAAATTTACAGCGGAGGAGATCAGGGTTTAAGGATGGATAGTAGAGCGGGAATTTGGCAGTGTCACGAAGATGAATCTCTCCTTTGCATTACAGGACATTGCCGTAGTGTCTGAGGCTGTCCAACTCTGACAATAACAATTGGCCCTTTGCTTTGTGCACTTTCTATTTCTGGAATAAGAATGCACAGTTTTTCAGGCATACTTACTTGAATCCACAGAGGCCCCAGAGGTAGAGAGGACAGTAAGGAACACAATCTACATTCCCTGGAGGCCCAGGCTACTAGAATATCTTAGGACAGTATTTCTCAAAGTGCATGCTATGTGGATCATCTGGGGAATCTGAGAAAATGCAGGAATCTGATGTTCTCTTCAGAGTCTGACTCATAAGTCTGGGGTAGGGCCAGAGAGTCTACATTTTAATAACTCACTTTAAGTTGTAATGAAGTACATTGAAATTTAAGAACCACCTTTGCAGCTCACTATATATGGACATTGGAAAGCTAAAAACAGGACCTTCAGTGATGGGCTTTTCATGAAAAGAATTTGTGACATAGTTAAGCATGAAGGGTGGTCTCCTCAGGAGCTTCCAGAAGAATCCTGGAGCAGTGAGGAGGCAGCATTAGGATACTCATTCAGAACTGTGGGAAAGGAGTCGAAGGAGGAATTTCTGGAAGAGTTTGTTTTACATAGGACTCCCCCAAGGCAGTTCCTGAGACAAAAAATTGATGCTTCCTAGTGTAATTGGAGATGATTTTAGGAAGCACTGATAGGAGAGTGAAAAAATTGAGTGAGGGAAAGGGAGCCAGTACAGGTATACTGTGAGCAGATTTGCCTCAGAAAGTGGTGGGAAACACACCCACTGAAAAGGTCAGAAAAATTGACTTTTAGTTTCCATTCATCATTGGCCTGTAGGTGCTGTCAAGAGGATTTTTTCCTCCCTAATATTTCTGCCTTATCTCACTCTCAGCATAAGAGAAGGCCTTCAAGTGGAGAACAGCAGAAGCTTACAATAGGACACCATTTGCTTGTGCAGGAAACTCTAGGGCCCAGGGCACATGGCTGATGAATCAACAGCATTTGCTGTATTGCAGTTATCTTTATGACACGTATGTAGCACGTTCCACTTTACATGTTGCCTTTGCACACATCTCTGTGACTGATAAAGCTAAATCAAATGATAAGACATGCAATAAAGTACAAGGTGATGAGAGTGGGCTCTGTGGTCAGACTGATCAGTCCTTTCTCTTTCCAGTTGAAGTGACTTTGAACAAGTCATTTTATCTCTCCAAACCTGTTTCCACAGGTGTAAAACAGAAATTGCTATGAGACATGCCTTTAAGGTTATCTGTAAGGCCTAAAGGAAGAAATGCACTTAAAATTATAGCCAAGCACCTGTGATATAAGGGGTTGTGATCACCATTTATTTTCTTTCTCTCCTCTCTGTTTTTTGATGTTTGTATTTATTTTGTGACCCTCACAGCCTAGAGCTCCAGTGGGTGGCACTGGGGAAGTACTCAGTAAATATTTATAACTATTTTAAAAAATAGTATGCCCTGGAGAAAAGTTTAGATTTCTTATGAAGCTGCTGTTAAAGGTGTCTTCTATATAATATTAAATATATAAAAACTGTACCAAAGGGTCCGGCACTGAATAAGTTCAGATGCAGGACACAGAACAGGGACAGGTTTCCTCTAGAGGGGAAGAAAGGACTGTTAGACTAGGGTTGACTTAGGGGGAACTGTTGCTGGCAGGGGGACAGAAAGAGAGTTCCTTGTGGGAAAATGCAATGGACAAAGGCCTGGTGGGGGAAAGAATACATACAAGCATAATGTAAAATTTATTAGCTACTTGTGTAAAGGCACTGTGCTAAATGATTTTTAAAAATAAAATACCTTATTTCACTGAAGTCTCAGTATACCTCTTATGGTATAAGTTAGATTATTAATTTTATTTGCTGCCTTAAGAGATTGAAACATGCAGATGACTGGTAACTTGCCTCAGGCTTCACTAGCAGAAAGTGATGGAACCTGATGTCAAAATCAGATTTGACTGACTCGTAAGCCCAATCACTGAGTGTTAGCATCAATAACAACAACAACAACAACAGCAACAATAAATGATAACTATCAATACTGTTGGTGATCAGCTCTTACCATAAATTCAGTTCATCAGTGACTCAGTACCTACTATTATGTATTATTACCTAAATGGGGACTGGTTGTAGACTGCATTTTTGCGAAGTCTCCTTTGTCGCAGGGTAATCTGGGAATCTCCTTTGGTTTCCCTTAATTATTTGACAAAGCGTTGTGCTCAGTTCATATGATCTTGGTTCCAATTTTCGATTCGCTATCAGCATATGACATGAGTTGTCATTGTTTAATCACAAGCTGAACTTGTGATGAATGTTGGATAATCAGAACAAAGCATGGAAAAATAATTAGAGAGAACCAAAGGGAAGTGGCTCACAGCCTTAATAGGGACCATGTGAAGATTTCTAGGACTAGGTCCCTGAAGTTCTGACAATGTATTTTGATCCTTGTCTGAATGCAAATGAAAGACTCCATGAAATCAGAGGCAGCTTGTGACAGCGCAGGTTATTTAGGTAGTTAATTAAAAGTCTGAGTGAGTTGGCGCATCTCTGCACTGGGCTCTGAAGATAACCAAACCTATGTTATGACCAGGCAAGTTAATTTAAAATAAATGACCTCAATTGGGTAGTGGCTGCAAGTTCAAATTCAAGAATTGCTATAATTAATCCCAGATGGAACTTAATTGTTCTTTCAGGAAACAGTGGGAAAGGGGGAAATAGGAATGCTAGAAAAGGTGATTAACCATACTCTTGGAAAGCAGAGGAGCTGACTGGGGAAGCACATGGTTAATGTGTATAACAGTTTGTGTGCTGCATTTCCAAATGCATCCTTTTCTACATGGTATGTAAAAATGGGTCTAGATATTTAGACAATTAGGAGTAGAATTCAATAATGATAATTGTGTGATCTTAGGCAAGTTATTTAAACTCTTTACATCTGTTTCTCATCTATGTAACGGAAAAATACTATTAGCACTAGCTGCCTTAGAGAGTCAAAGAAAATATTTTGTGAAAATGCTTTGAAAAAAATATGGAAGGCTCTACGAGGCAGTATTTATTCTTGATTTATGGGAAATTTTTCTAATCAATCATTTTTGATTTTTCGGTGGAAAGCTATTCTGAGTATGGCCTTTTCATTTTTTTCCCTAAGATTTCTACAAATCAGGCACCTTCTGAGTTATATTTCTTGAAAGGAGAGAGGATCAGGACACACAGACAATATTCAGTGCCATTTCTGTGTGGTGGTGCATGGTATTCTAATATCTCGGGAGGTGCACCCACCCAACTGAAAATGATTTTGGCCTTGGACACTTTGGGAAGACATTAGGAAGCACACAGATTTAGTGTTTTTTTTAAAATTATGAAACCAGAGCTTCTTCCATTCATGTTAATATAAACCTTTTACAAGAAATTATGTGCTGGCATTGGACTGTGTTACCATGTAGTAAGAGTAAGTCACAGTGGGGTTCTACCCTCACTTTTCAATGTAAATACTTGGGTTGCCCTTTAGTATTCAGATATGTTGCACTAGCCTATATCTTCCCAGGTCCTGGAAATCAAAAGTAGTAAGAAAGAAGTTGTAGAATGGGAAAATAAAGGGCAAAATCATAGCCTCTGGTAAATTAACAGTTTGACCATTTGAGGTTACACAAAAATGACATTTGAAAATTGCTTTACTTTCTCTGTTCCATTTTTAAAAACAAACAGAATTATATTCTGTAGAGAGCCCATGCCGCGAATCGCGGCTTCA
>NW_004524800.1:3718536-3728509 GCF_000260255.1 Octodon degus | reverse complement strand
GCTCCGCGACGCGGAGGGTCAGAGACAGAGAGGAAAGACGGAGAGAGGAACTGCGCTCTCTCGGGGCGCGCCACTCAGGAGAACAATTAAAGCTTTCCGCTGCACAAATCGTGTTGAGTGCTTTCCTGCTGGACGGGAGGGCGCCCGACAATATTCTGATGCCCAAATGAGTTTTTCTTAATGGAATAAAAACATATAAACAGACATAACCTATGCCTACCAACAATGATCACAACTGTTTATCATTCAACCCCAACTAAAACTCAGAATCTTCATTCTACCTTGTTACATGAGACAAGCAAGTAATGGGAGTTATAATTCCTAGAATGGAGTTGCTATCTCAAGTCTACATTTATTGCTGAAAAGAGCTTGCTGTCACAATGGACAAACAAACAAGAAGCCCTGGATCCACATCATCCTTCATCCCTGGTAAATATTTATTCATGGCAGGGAGCAGAAGAGAGTGCAAAATCCTAGGATTTTGCAAAGATTTGTGTCTCATAGGCTGAGTAGTTGCTCTACAGGTCTCCCTAAGGAGCAACTTCTGCACAGTGAATAGAAACCACAGGGTTTAATGCACATGGAATTATCCAAATGATAAAGGTCAAAACAGCCATCAAGGGCTGGCCAAATAGCTCAGCAGATTAAGGAGCCTGCAAGCAGGTGCAGGGGTCAGTGGGTTCAATCCTCAGGCCTTCTGTGCTGGCCCCGTCCCTGGGGAGCACTGAGACAGTAAATGAGACTGGGCGTGGTGATATGCACCTGTAATCACAGCTTTTGGGAAGCTGTAAACAGGAAAATCACTATGAGTCTGATCTAGTAGTGAGACCTCAAACACCCTGTAGACCCTTGCCTGAGATATAGAAAAATAAAGAATAGAAAAGAAAAAAAAGCCATCAAAAAAGTAAAAGAAAAGCTTATTTAATTTAATAAATATTTTTGAGTATAGGTTCCAAGCTCTTAGATGCTTTGGATAGAGCAGTGAACAAAATACAAAATACCCTGCCCTCCTGAATCTTATATTCTCATTCAGTTTTCTACTGCTCATTTCCTCCTGTGGACTCCTAAATGATATCTACCTCTCATCTTTTCCTCCACCTACTAATTATTTACCCAATTTAGGCAGATGTCCTATCCAAAATTTGGTGAATATCTTTGGATGATAAGAAAGGAAAGGATTCCAAAAATGAAGGAAGGATGGGATGTGATATTCAATTTAAATGATTTCTTTCTGAACAGATCATCTTGGCTTAAATGCTAGTTGCATGCAGTTGGGTGGGAAGTATGGGACAGAGAAGGCTGGTGGCCTATTCAGGGGAACCCACACATACATGTCTGTTTAGTCCATTTAGTGGCATAGGTGGTGTGGGCACTAGAGCCCGGTCTGGGGCTCATTCACTTGCTAGCTGAGGGCATTATGTGTGCCTCTCCCATTCTTAGTGTCTCAGTTGTCTCATTGTAAAGGAAAGGGATCATTCAATGTCCAAGCAGAATGTTTTCATCTCAGATTCCTTGTTACTGTACTGGCTGGTAAAAAAAAAAAAAAGGGGGTTTTTTTTTTTGAGGATTCAAAGGCCATGATGAAAGGCTCATTTGTATTGTTTTATGACATCTAATCAGTCTCAATTTCTCACTGAGACTGTTTACTTGCATTCACCCTGACAAGAAAGTAGAGAATGTCATAGCTAGGCAAATATAAATTTCCATCCTCTTCCTCCAAACTGGATAAATTTCAGTGGGTCCTAGAGGACTCAGTCCTGCTACCCCATCTCCGAATTTGGCTGTTAGGTTGGGCAGGTTTCTTCTGCACTTTCATTAAGATCCAATGACTCCTATGTCATTGTACATAGCATGAAAGACAGTATGGTTATTTAGTTTAAGAATAGACAGCTAGCTAGTGAGAGGTCCTGAGAGAGACTTGAGTGAAGAGATATACTGATAAAAATGAAAAGAAGGATAAACAGCAAAACTAGGAGTTTGACGAGTGTGGTCTTCAGACAACACGGAATGCAAACCCTCCCTACTAAGGGAGTTACAATCCCTCCTTATTAAGTTCCTGAGGTTTAAGGTATTTAAAATACAGAATAACTGGTTTCCTTTAAACTCCGCATGTTGAGTAACTAGTTTAAATAGGCTGAGTTGCAATTTGATATTTTAAACCCAAAAGCTGCCTGTGACAGGTGGTCACTAAATAACTGAGAAATCCCCGTGTTCTTCTTATTTATTAAAAGCTCTGTACAGAGGGTTGTGTGGTATGTCACTTTCTAGGAGCTCTCCTGAACATCTACTGGAGTGATGTTTCTTTTTATGTTTTTCCATTATACATGTCTCCTTTAACCTCCTTTCTGTTCTCTCTCTCTCTCTCTCTCTCTCTCTCTCTCTCTCTCTCTCTCTCTCTCTCTCTCTCTGTCTCTCTCTGTCTCTCTCTGTCTCTCTCCATGAGATAGTGACCTTTGTTGATATGATGACAGTTGTTTCACTACCACAGTAGAACATGATCATGTACTTACTGGAGTGCCTCCCTACAAAATGATTGACTTCTTAAGAGCTGAAACTGTGTCTTGTTTATTTTTTACTTTTTTAAAAAATATGACAAGTTCTTATCTGGGACTACAGATAGGCAGCATGAATAGGAACGCTGGTTTGCTTTCAAGGGGAGCTGGAAACCATCTCGTCACATTTCAGCAGATCTGCTGGAAATGATTATGCATAATGACCTTCTGCTTCTTTTTCTCATGAAGTTAACAAGATAAAGCCATTTATTTCTTTCTTCCACTTCATATTTGCTGCCCTTGATGTAGATTCTATGAAGAGGACACTTGAGTAATGGGTACTTTTCAGTTACCACAAAGAGCTGAGTCTCAGCTGATCCTCTTTATGCAAAGTCTCCATGAGCTATGTTAAGCTCTGTTGTAATGAAATGGTAGACAGAACCATTCCCAAGAACCCTCCTTATCTTTCTCTGGAACGCAGTAAAAAGAAATTCATTGCCATCTGACAAAATTTTCGGCTAAGCTGTGAGCAAAGCAGATAATATAGAACCTCACAAAGGCAATTTTCATGCTGAACAGCTTTCTCTACATTTGGAGAATCTGCATCACTTTTTATTTGGCTTGAAAATACTTCAGTACCTGATTCACTAGTAATAGTACACCTTTTCCCTTTTAAAAAAATAGCATAGATGGAAGAAGATTGTCATGAATGCTTCTTGACACTAGTTAAAGTTAATAGTATGAGTTGTGTGTCACTGAGTCATAAGGGCCATAAAAGTAAGCATATAATATGTCATGTATATCATCACTCATTGCAGTTTAGCAAGCAGAGTATTGTGGTGCAGGCTGTAGTTGACAGAGTCAGTGAGGAAGTACCCCACTGTGAAGTTTTATCCAACCAAAGCTGTCGTACTTGGTTCTCATAATGGACACTGAGTATTGGTGACATTTAGCTCTCAGACTCAGAGAAGGAGATGCAGTAGCATTTCTCCTCTGTGATGGAAGAAAATGCCAGAGGATTCGGGGCTTGGCCAGCTGCCACATGTTATAGATGTGGCTACTGCAGTGGAGATAATGGCTCTGTTGGGAGGTGTGCTTTCCTGCAGTTTCTCTGAGTGGCTTGGTGGTGGTTGCCATGGACACATAATGAAGGGGTTTGGGTCAGAGTTTGAAGGATTGTGATGTTCTTGAGTGGGTGAGACCTGATATTAAGTTAATGTGTATAAAAATAAGATGTGCTTTTTCCCTTTGTGCCTTTGAGAAAACTGCGACAAAGCAGTCTGTCAAGCAACAATTGATTTTATATTGGTCAGGGAAGAGGGAGGAGGAACAATTTATTGAGTAGGAGGTTTTCACATTAAATACAAGCAATAGTTTGAAGCAAGTCAAGAGAAGTGCAAAGGACTCTCACAGTTGTTGTAGAGACAGCGGTGATGGCAAGGCACTCTCAGAGTGGCCATTAAGAAGCATTGTGTATCACCCCCTTTCAAGTGCTGCTCCATTGCTTCAGTGTCTCTGGATGTCATCTTCTAATCCAAGACATGGCATTGCTGAAGTCATACACTGTTTTGGTATTTTTCCTTTATTTACCTTGAAAGGTATATGTGTTCTTGCATCATCTCCAAGTTCTGGTTTACACATAAGTTCATCTGGTTTCCTTTTTCTATGCCCTCATTCTTAAAATTGGCAAGTATATTTTCTGCAATTGCTGAACTCTGAGGGGTACCTCTCTCGTCCTGCCCCACTTCCTAAGAACAATGCAGGTATGCCAGCTAGAACAGTCAGAATTTCTACTATAGAGAAAATCAAAGGCCTGGAAACAAGTGAAGTTAAGTTCAAAGAAGATGATAGCTAAAGTAACTGAGCAAGGTCATACAGTTACTCTGGAAAATAATTTATGCAGATTCCTAGTCTTTGGTGTAGAAGTGTATTCCTTCAGAAGCTACTTGGTTAGTTGCTATTATTTTTCTGGTTAGAATTGTGGTGGTATTTGAGAGGCTACAAAGAATCTGTCTCTAAAAGTAATATAGCTGGGAAGATAGCTCAGAGGCATAAGTGCCTGCCTGGCAAGTGCAAGGTCCTCACTTGATGTCTAGTATCTAAATAAATAAATAAATAAATAAATAAATAAAATAAAGGTAGTATATTTAAATTTATATATTTAAAATTTGTATATGTTTAAAATAGGCATGAGATAGAATAGCCTTGTCGTATTCTTATTTTTCAATTTTTTATTTTTTGTTTTTACTAATTTTTTTATTTTTAATTTTTTTTCTTCATATTCTGTAGGGGCTTAAAGTTTAACATACCAATACCTGATGGAAAATACCTGTTCCATGTTATGTCTAAGATGTTTGATATTCAGACAGTGAGGTTAAGCTCAACTGCCTATGTTGTAGGGTAATAATAATAAACCTCTCTTCTGGAGGGTTAACAACTTAAGTTTACAGACCAAAATTAGAGAAAAAGAAAGGCTGCAAGGGCAGCCAACATTTTGGCCTTTCAAGGTCAGTGACGACTCAGGACATAAGAGAACCTGTACTGTAACATCATATAACTCAGTTGTGTCCCAAATTTTCTGATCAAGGAGATTTTGGGGCCACAGAGGAAAGTGATCGATGACGTAGAGTGTACCTAAGGAAAGTCACATGGAGAGAAAACATTCTCTCAGGCTTTCACAGAGAGCACATTGGCCAAGCAATGGCCCTGACTCATCCACATGGCTGACACTGACAAAGAATCTACAATCTGAGGAACTGGATCTCAGGATAAATCCTGAAGGGGATTTTACTGACCTTATCAGATCCAAAAGCTACAACTCTTGTTGCATGGGTCTTGCTTTATCTTGGTCTTAACCATCCAGTAGAAAAGTATAAAAACGAAGTATAAAAAGTAAAGCCATATTAATATGCTGAGCTGTAAAAGGTTCAAGTCAACAACCTCTGACATTGCCAGTCCTACAGATAGCCCACTACTATTATAGAATACTGGAATATATCAGAATATTTTGCTGAATTCATGCACCTACAATATTTAAATGACAATGGAATACCCATCTCTGACAAAACTAAAAAAAAAAGGGGATACAAATGAACGACCATTTTGTATCGGCATATTCAAAATAGTTAGGATAGATATACAACTACTTTCTCTTAATTCAATGAGTAGAAAGAGTTGTTCTAATAGTGTTTGTAGACAGGATATCATGTCTGCATCTTGTACTATGAATAACCACTAAGAAAACAACAATATGCAATATATTAATTATTGAAACTGTCTTACTAATCTGTTTTGAAACTGTCTCATTGTTATTTGTTTCTCAATAAAATTGTAACAGGTTCTCTTATGTACTGAGTCCTCACTGACCTTGAAAGGCCAGTGAGATTATTAAAATTAAGAAATTGGTAGTTGTCTTACTACTAATCTCTTCTCCTGTAGCTCCACCCCAATGAGATTAGTAGTGACACATCATCATTAGCAATCTCCTCAAAGCCCTGGCCTTCTGAATAGTGTTTCTCACTTATCAATCTGTCACAATCTGTGAGAAAAAAGCATAAAATCTGGACTGAAAGAAAGATGTCTTGACAAAATTGGGATGAATTTGACTGGATGGCTAATACCATCATTAGAATGATCTAGGGCTCTTCCCCACATTCAGTCTCAGCAAAGTCCACATCTTCACATGTGTCTTTCAATGGCATTTATTCTTCCGTATTAGTCTAAGAAGTTGAACCACACATTTTATTTTTGTTACTGCTCTCATTTTGCATTTGTTTGGTGCTTCTCTTAGGGGAGTCAAAGGTCTAACTTATTTTAAACTAAGGGTCATGTGACAATGCAAGCTTGAACAGTAACTAGCTTTTGTGCTGCTGTTCTAAACTATGGTTCTTCTTCTCTCTCTTTTTTTTCAGAACTGGGGATTGAACTCAGGCCCTTGCGCTTTTTTAAAACTGTGGTTCTTGTAACCCTCTCAATTCTGTTTGTTTTCAGCATTAGTTCTAATCTTACAGCTATGTAGCAAATCTAATACGACAAACTTTTGTTGCTTGTAATCTTGAGAAACTTCTTTATAAAGCTGGGTGAAGATTTTTAAAAACTTTTCAATATTTACACCCAGTAATTCTAGCCTGTAGAACATTGCTAATCTCTCAGTGCATGCAAAGGCTTAACAGAAGTGCTTCCCATGTAAGGCATACAAAGTAAGGCATATCAGGGTGTTGTATTTTCATGCCAAGTGAAAATATACACATTACCTATGGAGGGCTAAAATAGCTACATTTAGTTAATGTTGTGGGTTTTTTTTTCTATTTTTAAAGAGATGATCTCTGAGGTTCCACTTGAGTTAAGTGATATGACTAATTTGAAACAAGATAATATATCAATTTTATTCTTCAACTTGAATCAATTTATATCTCTATAATTTTGGAATAAGATGTCTCCTTTAGTCCTAAAATTCATGTAAATGGTGGTGGAGAAGACCTTGGCTACAATTTTGTTTTACTCATGGCAGGGGCAAAACCACACATTTATGTACAGAAGATGGTTGAGGTAATGGTCCTAAGAATCTCCATCAGGTTTTTGAAACTAGCAGTTAATTGGTGGAATTATCACCCCAACTAACTATATATGCTGATATCTGTAAACTAAGCAACTACACTGAGGATAGCAATGTGTAATACTAAAACCATGCTTGGAATATCTATCCTTCTGGTCTTCTAAGTGTGTACTGCTTCTAATGTCACATCAATTATTGCTACACTCTCTGTCAAGTAAATGTTTGTTTTGAAAAAAGGTAATAAAAGAAAACAAGAGACAAGAAAGAAACTGTCATAAGACTGTCCTGCTACAATGTTATATATAGTTAGATTTCTAAATTTCTATGTAAAAATGTGTAATTTTTTCACATTGTATTGGGATTTAAAATTTAGAATAGCAATGATTGTTGGAAAATACCTGTTCCACATTATGTCTAAGGCACTTGATATTCAGACAGTGATGTTAAGCTCAACTGCCTATGTTATAGGGTAATAATGTAATTAAGCTTCTCTGCTGGATGGTTAACAATGTAAGTTTGCAGACCAAAAAATTAGAGAAAAAGAAGGGCTACAAGGATAGCTAATATTTTGGCCCTAATCTTAAAAGGTTAGTGAGGACTCAGGACATAAGAGAACTTGTACTGTAACATCTTATAGCTCAGTGGTGTCCCAAATTTTGTGTTCAAAGAGATTATGGGGCCACAGAGGAACGTGATTGACAATGTACAGTGTGCCTTCAGGAGAGTCACCTAGAAAGAAAACATTCCCTCAGGCTTTCATAGAGAGCAAATTGGTCAAGCAATGGCTGTGACTCATCCAGATGGCTGAAACTGACAAAAGATGTGCAAACTATTTTACATGAATTCAGGGTAAATCCTGAGGGGATTTAACTGAACTTGTCAGATACAAAAGTTACTTTTTTGTTATATAGGTCTTGATTTATCTTGGTCTTTACCATCCAGCAGAAAAGTATAAACATGAGGTATAAAAAGTAAAGCCATATTAATAAGTTGAGCTGTAAAAGACTCAAGTCAACAATTTTTGACATTGCAAGTTCTGTTGATAACCCACTATTTTTATGGACTACTGGACTATATTGGATTATTTTGCTGAATTAGTCCTCCTACAATATTTGAATGGCAATGTAATACCCATGTATGACAAAACAAAACAGAAAAGCGGGATGTAAATGAAGGACCATTTTGTAGTGAAAAAGTATATATCAAAATAGGATAGATATAAGCTACCTTCTCTTAGTTCAATGAGAAGAAAAATTTGTACTAGTAGTGTTTAGACAACATATCGTATCTGCATCTTGTACTCCAATTAACTACTACAAAGAAAATAATATGTAATGTATTAATTATTGTAACTGTCCTACTAACCTGTTTTGAAACTGTCTCATTGCTATTTCTTTCTTATTAAAATTTTGTAAAAAATACAAATATTTCATGAAGAAAAAAAATAATTCTGGGCATAGATAGCCATTCAGACCCTTTCTATAGGCCCTGTAAACTATCCATAGAGTCCAGAAAAGGGACCTCTGATTTAAATAAATGTATCTCTATTTCTATATTTTTTCAATTTCTTACTAGATTTCCTTGACCTCATTTCTGTTTTTTTTAAACTCTATTAGTTTCAAATCTTACTTTCTTTGAGACACTGGTCCCCTTCAAAAATATAATAAAAATTGATTAAGAATTTCAGAGTTGGGAGATGAAATAATTTTTTAATTTTTGTTTTTTTAATTTTGTACAGTAAAATAGTAAAAAAGTTAGAAATGATATAGAATTTCACTAAACAAAATGATTGGAATTCAACAATGGCTGTTAGTTTGCATATTGTTGTCTTCAAATTAGAAGAGTTGTTCCACACTGATGCAAATATACTTAACAGTATTAAAACACTTGTTTAAAAATGGTCAAGATGGTACATTTCATGTTATTTTATGTAATGCAATAAAAATGTATAAATGCACATAAAATTTTTGTTTTATTTTATTTTTCCCATAATTTTATTGAGAAACAAATAGAAATGAGAAAGTTTCAAATCAAATTGGTAGGACAGTTTCAATAATTAACACATTGCATACACTCTTCCTAGTGGTTATTTGCTGTACAAGATGCTGACATGATATCCTATTTACAAACACTATTACAAATCCCTCTATTCATTAAGAGAATGTAACTATGTATCTATCCTAACCATTTTGAATACACAGATACAAAATGGACATTCATCTGTATCCCCTTTTTTGTTTAGTTCCGTCATTTGAATATTATAGTTATGTGAACTCAGCAAAATACTCCAAAATAGTCCAGTAGCCCATAATAGCATTGGGTCTTCTGTTTAACTGGCAATGTCAGAAATTGTTGACCTGAGTCCCCCACAGCTCAACATAACAGCATGGCTTTCCTTCCTATATTTCATCTTCATACTTTTCTACTGGATAGTTAAGACCAAGGTAAAGCAGGATGTATGCAACAAGAGTTGTAGCTTTTGGGTCTGAGAAGTTCAGTGAAATCCTCTCAGGATTTACCTTGAGATCCTGTACCTCAGATTGTAGATCCTTTGTCAGAGTCAGACATGTGGATGAGTCACGACCATTGCTTGGCCAATATGCTCTCTGTGAAAGCCTGAGAGAATGTTTTCTCTCCAGGTGGGTCTCCTTAGGCACACTCTACATCATCGATCACTTTCCTCTTTGGCCCAATAATCTCCTTGATCAGAAAATTCAGTAAAAATTTTTGTTTTACTTAGTCTACTATATGTTGTTGTAGGCAAAGGGCATCTAAGCAGAAGTATGGTAGTGGATGTGGTTATAATTAGGAATGCAGGATAGGCCTGTGATGAATCAATAAATTTCAGTTAATCAGAATCCAACTACCACAACCTCTTAATAGGAATTTTCTATAGGCATTGTCCAGAAGGCCTAATATATATATA
>NW_004524800.1:3661424-3718025 GCF_000260255.1 Octodon degus | reverse complement strand
TTCTCTTCTCTTCTCTTCTCTTCTCTTCTCTTCTCTTCTCTTCTCCTCTTCTCTTCTTTCTCTTCTCTTCTCTTTTCCCCTCCACTCTGCTCCCCTCCCCTCTGCTCCTCTCCCCTCCTCCTTTCCCCTCTTTTTCTCTTCTCCTCTTCTGCTCTCCTCCTCTCCTCTCCTCTCTTTTCTCTCTCTTTCTTTCCTTCTCTCTCTTGTTTTCTTTGTAATTCTTTTCCTTTTCCCTTTCACCCTCTTCCTTTTTGCCATGCTCTCTCTCTCTATTCCTATGTTATGGATTAATCAGGTGGTCTAACGCATGCTAAGCACAAACTGTAGCACTGAACTACATGCCAGCTACTCAATGAATATTTTTTGAATTATATTTTCTACACCTTTGGGACTCAGCCCATTGGAACTGGGAGGGTCAGTCACATTCAGTACATCCACTCAGAGTATAGGAAATGGAGATGAAGCCGAGAAATTAACCTTTGGAAATCATATAGCTTGGAGCTAAAATTCAGTTCTCCTGCTTGTGTCTTCTGTACTTTACTTCATAAAACCCCAGGGTATATTCAGTCATCTCAAGCATTCTCAGCCCTTGAGAGTTCTCCCAGGGAACTCTCAAGTTCCCTAATGAAAATTAATTTTAATTTGTGTTGATTTTTAAAATAAAATCCCCAAACATCACAGGAAATAATCAAACAAATAATGAGGTATTAGGTTTTTTAAAATGAGAAGAGGGACTTTTGAATGAGTAGGAACATTTCCTTTTGGACACTAAAGCTTCTATCATCTGAAATAAACAAGAGCCGTGCTGCTTCAAAGTAATGATCATGAATGATTCTTTTCTCTTTATTTTCCCAGAGGGCATTACATTTAAATATTATGCTTTTAAATATTCACAAAGCCAGTCTAGCCAGTCTAATGTGAAGTATGTCCAGAGCATAAAACTATCTTTTTCAATAAAACAAAAATAAAATCCCTAAATATAGAACACTGATGTCTGCTTCTAACTCCTGGGATAAATAACTTTGAATTTTAGAGATGAGTTTATGGATTCTGTTAACATCCAAGTCACTTGAATGTTTTCAGTGCAAGTATAGAGCACCACTCACATAATGCCAGGAAGACACTGGATTGGACTTGAAAGAAGGCATGCTTATAGTGAGCACCTTTAATAAATACAACCAGATATTTTGCATTGGCGATACTCTTCTGTAGCTCTTGGATATATTTTTGCCTCAAAAATATTTATTCAGATAAAGGGTGTAATAGAAATATATGGTGAATAGTTAAAGAAACTTTTTTGTTATAGTGAAAGACCCATTGCCATTAGTCTCCTTCAAAATATTCTCCCTTGCTTTAAACATACTTATTGCATCATTTGGACCCCTTTATGAAGGAATCTTGGAAGTCCTCTATCAAATCTTTAAGAAGTGTGATCAAAAATACTTGAACAAGTTGTTTATGTATATACATTGGATAGCTTGGATAATTGTACCACTCATTTATGCTGGTCTGTTGAAAGGAGAAGTGTTTAGTTCTTTTCTCTTCTTTATAATTTTTGATCAGTTAATCTTATATCAGAATACCAGATATAAGAATGCTTATGTCTGGTAATCTGAACAACTAATTTGAAGACAAAAATATGAAATACAACAATCATTGTTGAATTCCTATCATTTTGTTTATTGAAATTGTATATCATTTCTATTTCTTTGCTATTTTTTATTCTCTTTAAAAATAAAACAAATAGGGGCCTGGGGGGTAGCTCAGTGGAATAAGCGCTTCCCTGGCAAGCGCAAGGGCCTGAGTTCAATCCCCGGTTCTGCAAAAACAAACAAACAAACAAACAAACAAATAAATAAATAAATAAATGAAAAACAAATATATATTTTTTAGTGGAACCAGGGATTGAACTCAGGCCCTTGCACTTGCCAGGCAAGCCCTTATTCTACTGAGCCATCTCCCCAGCCCCAAAACAAATAAGATTAAAAAAAAATACTTGAATGCTGCTACTAAGTGTCATCAAATGGAAAGGAAGGCTCATAAATCCACTGGAGTGTGTTTTCATTCACCTTCTTTATCACATCTGGCACCATGCTATCTTAGGCTTTTCTCCAAAGCCAAAATGACCATGCAAGGTAAATGTTTGAATTAATTCAGGACACTGAGGCAGCTACAACAGCACAAGTAAAGACTCTCAAGAAAAAGAACTTCCAGAACTTCTTCGGTAAGTAGGAAGAAAAGTGGGATATATGTGTTTGAAGTGAGGAGGAGTATTTTGGGGAGGATTAATGGCAATATATCTTCTAGTATAATATTTTGTTAAAAAATTGAATGTGATTTTTTTATCATAATCTTGTACTCAATGTTAAGTGAGAGCACATATTGTATCTTTAGGTTACATAATAGAAACAATCGGATATTGTGATTGGTTATGTAACAATAAGTGTGGTTGAAAAGGATCAATGAGGCAGCTGATATATACAGAGAAACCTGGAATAACTGGAGTTGGGGAAAGAAAAGGAAAAATCTAGTAAGACTTACTAAACTACTAAAGGCAATCAGTAGGAATGTTTGGCTATGTATTGATCTGTGACTGTAAGTGTGTCCATAAGTGATTGGAAAGCAGGGGAAACAAAGAGGAATGAAGTCTCTTCTTTTATGTATGGCCCTGGCAGAAAATAGAGGGACTTTATAGGTACTAAACACTTTAACCTTACATTGTGCGATTAGTTGTATTTAAAAATAAGCTGTGAGATTTCTAATCCCTTTTACTCTACTCTGCTCTTTATTGTAATATTTTGTGTTTGTTAAGAAGCTGCTCTCCTATATGATTAATGTTGTTAAGGGCTATTACAAATTAGAAAAAAATAACTAATTTTTGTTTCCCTCAAAAGTGAATTCTGAGTTTGAGTTCTTGCATAAAACTTAACCTCAGTACAGTTGGCTGGTCCTTCTCTGGGACATTTTCCACATATATTACAATGTCAGTTCCATAGCTCTGGTCCCATTTGACTTTCTTCATCAGTTGCCTCTTGAGTCCACAGTGTTTTCTTCAATATCTGAGAAAATACCCATTCAGTCCAAGAAATCTCATTTTGTATGGCCTTTATGTCTTTCATGGGAACACTACTTGCAGTTGGCTCTTGAAATCCAAGTAACCCCTGTGAAATCCTCTACTTGTGTTTGTTTTTTCAAGATTTGGAAAGCCTTTTCAACCAGTTCATGAAGAATCATGGACTAATAAAGAAATGACATTCTACTTTGGTTCCAGTGGATTTCTGTATAGTTGTGCTATTCTATTTTACATCCCACTGCATAATTTGAATGTCATGAAGGACCTGGACCTAAGCATGAAGCACAGCATCACAACAACTTTACTATGCAGAAGTAGAAGAATGTTTAACTCTCAGCTTTTAACCATACCCTTGAAAGTAGAGCCCTAGCACAACACCAGTGTCCAAAGAATAATCTTTCTTACACAACTGTAACATTGAAAAGAGTCCAACTAGACACAATGTTTCAGTGGAAGCTGTGGTGGTGGTGGTGGTGGGAGATGTTAGCAGGTTGCTTCCTTATTTGTGTCCTTCTAGACTTAATTTATTCTGGTCTGGCCCTCTAACCATCTTTACTTCAAATTCTGGATGGAATAAAAGGGAATGTCTATGGAAATGCAAAAGATATGAAAGTATCAGAAAGGTTCCCTGAGAGTAGCCTGAACCTGCTCCTGAAGATTAGAGCAGTGATTTTATCTTCCAAAGAAGTAATGGGAACATCACTCTAGTTTTAACAGGCACTTGCTTGAGTATCAAAGGGATGGGAGTAACCTAAATGAAACTGGTAATGTCTAGCTAATACTCAAGTAATGCCTGCTAAATCCTCTCTTTTCAATGCTACAGTCATGTAAGAAAGAGTATTTTTAGGACACCGGTGTTGTGCTAGGGCTCTACTTTCAAGGGTATGATTATAAGCTGAGAGTTGAACTCTCTATAGCATTTAAATTATTTGGGAAGAAATTCCATTTCTGTGAACACATCTACTTCGACCCTACCTCAATCACAAATACCATGAGAGGTGATTGGAAGAGACATTTACACTGAATATAACAAGAAAATTTGGGAAAACCTACTTTTCAGCAATAAATTGGACTCATTGAAAGAGATATTTATGCTTTTAGGGCAGGGGTGAATAGGAGTAGCTTCATTCCTAATATTTTTGAGGTCTAGAGAAAGAGTAGAAATGGAGGCTTACATACCATATCTAACTGTTTAAAATTATAGGACAAGGTATGCCTCGACTATGTATATACCAAGGCCCTGCAGCCCAGTCCTCTGAAATAAATCTAGAAGATAATAGAATTAGGCTCTCTACAAGGCCAGACCTACTATCAGTGTGGTGTAGAAATCTTTTGGGGCAGGGCAGGGCGGAGTGGAAGCTAGACCCATATCCCAGACCACTGGGAGACTGGATATACATAAAGCTGAGATGAGGTGAATCTATCAAGTTCTCCAAGAAACTAGTTAAGTTCCTCTTACCAAACTCTTAGGACTTGCTTTTCCTGGGCAATTCTTCTTGCCTTCCAAAATTGTATCACTCACACAGCACAAGGAAAGGAATACAGTTATTTGAAGGATCTTAACTGCTCAAACTCTATTCTTTGGAGGATGCCAGATTTAAGCAAAATTAGTCATTTTCCTCTCAGTCCCAATAGTATATGTTTTTATTTTTCTCCTTCACTGCCTGACCTGTCCTGTCTTCTACTCCACCAGACTTCTTATGCTTGTGTTCTCTGATCTGGGGTGCCTGGATCGACTTTAGTGCTCCTTTCTCCCACCCCTTTGAACAGCAATCCTACTACTAATTGTTCAAAAAGATTAGTGTTAAGATCAAAAAGAGAGCCAGTCTTTGTGGTTCAATTTTTGTGGATAGAGAAGACCTCTAAAAAATGGAGTTCAATGTGTTGCCCCCTCTCATTAGGGTCTAAGAGTGGTACTGTGTGGGGAAGGAGAAACCTGGAAAAGATAAGCACTCACCTAATAACTTTTTTCATGGACATTTGTGCTCCTCCATGGCCAGTTTTATTTTGTGCTTGGTTTTGAGGGGCTCATGGAGTAAAAGGGAGCTATACCTGCTAGACAATACCAGTTTCATTCAGGTTACTCCCTAGCAAGGGAAAGAGGAAATGGACAAACCCAGGAAAGTATTTGATGGAGGTTGTACCTCTTAACCAGAAGAGAAAAACATACAGAACATGCTAATTGTCATACACATCACTAAGAACAAGACCCCCCTCACAATTTAGCCTTAGTTTTGTGGGGCCCTTTTCATAGTTAGATTATTTTGGCATTAATATTTTTTAAAAAAGGAAAAATAAAAAACAAACCTTTGGTCACAAATGAGCTCTTCACAAAAAGGTAGGCTTAAGGGATATATTTTCAATCCCATGTGTTAAAGGAGCCATAGGTCCTCATCAAGCAGAGGAAATATCTGTGAAATGTTACTGTGTAAACAAAGCTGCTCTAGGCATTTATCACAATGCTTGTATCTTATAACTTCTTGTTGAATCCAACCCAAGTGAAAAACTCTGTCAGTTGTAAGGTTAATTAGTGCAATGATTAAACCAGACAGAGTTCCTGGGTTCAAATTCCATCTTTACCATATATTATCTGTACAAATTCTTTAAGTCTCAATTTATCATCTCTAAAATGGAGATAATGCTTATATTCTACAAATCTTATTAAGTCTAACATTTAATAGGATAATATATATATATATATATATATATATATATATATTTACTCACATATGTTTCTTAAAATAGTATCTGGAACATAGTGATACATATTTGTTATTAAAAAAGCTGAAGTAGTATATGTAGCTCAAGTTTCAGTGACTAATTTTAAGTGATGCTAAAATAGCTAGTTAATCCTCAAACAATATTTGAACTGATCAATGAACATATATTATCCAATGAACATATATTATCCAATTATAATAGTTTCCTTATTAGAACTTTATTACTTTGGAGAAAAAAGAGAGATCTTGGAGCATGCTTAACTCATTAGTGAACCCAAGGTCATGATATTACCATGGATTGAGCAGATGTTTTGGAAACTTCATCAGGATATTACATTTTCATGATATCAGTAATTGAACAAAGGGCCTTTGCACTAAGCTGTATCCTTTTTCAAAACATTTATTTTGAATGGTAGTCACCAAGTTGTCTAGACTGGGGTGCAATTTGTAATCCTCCTCTCTCAGTCTCTCAGAGTGGTGGGATACAGTGCGTGCTGCCATACACTGTGGGGACACCATTCTTGATCAACCATCTTAACTAAGTTTTTTCAAAAGCACGGAAACTCACTACTCATCATCAAATTACTATGGTTCCTAGTTGCTGAGTATGCAAGGGGCATCACGCACTGTTCCAAGTGCTTTCCACATATGATCCAGTGTGATCCTACCCACACTCATGCAATGAAGGTAGCAGAATACTCTCTTAAAATGAAAAAAATGATCCATCTCCAGTCATTTTTCCCAATGCCACACAACAGCGAAGTGAAAGAGCTAGGGTTTGAAGTCATGCCAATTTGTTTCCTAAGCTTATGTTTACTTAACTATACCACAAACAATACATTGCAAAAATGAATGTTAATCCAAACTGTCATACGGATTAACAAGTCAATTTAATGCTTTACAGGGAATATTGAGAATAAGGACTTGGAAAAAGAGGCATTTAAAAAGTGCAAGGGAACTAGACGTTGTCAGTATCTGCTAGCAGAGTCAAGGTGGGGAGAAGGTATATAGCTATACTATTTTTGCTTAATTTTCCTATGTCTGGTTGTTGGCATATATGCTCTGATGACAATTACCAGATATTTTGCATTGAGCACTATTTCCTTATTAGAACTTTATACATTTGAAAGCCTTTTTAGTATTGTTCACCTTGCTTAAGTTGTTATCTTTAGAAACCTGATGTACTAATTTGAGTGTTTCATTGCTTAAACTACTGACTTTGAAGTGATAATCAAAGTTCCTCAAGTGAAAGGGACCTAAGGGATTTACTGCTTAAGGATTCTGTCCTTAAGAAGGTCTTATCTTTCATATGATCTAAGAGGAGGTGACTTTACCCTGGAATAGCTCCAGGAGAAACCATACACTCTACAATTTTCCTGGGTAAAATATTAAGACATCAATTTAGGTCCAATTTAGTACATGCTAAAATTTAAGCAGATGATAGAGGGTGAGATTTACCTTTGAATTATCTATGGAAAAATAAAACCATGGTAAAGGCTGAACAAGAGATGTTTAAATCTCTTTAAAGGGTCATATCTTTCGGATACATAATGGATAGACAAATCAGGAAATATAATTGGTCCTCTGTAACTTTTATTTCTGCAACCATAGATTCAATTAACTACAGGTTAAAAATACGTTAAAAATTGAACCTGTCAAACACATGCAGTCTCTGTTTTATCATTATTTCCTAAAAATACACTATCCTAATTATATATAATTTTCTTTAGATAGTATAAATAATCTAGAAATGATTTTAATCTAGAAATGATTTTAAACTATAAGGAGCATGTGCATAGGTTGTAGGCAAATTCTACCCAGTTCAGTACTATTTTTAAAAATTATTTATTAATTTTTGTGGTACAGGGTCTCTACGCAGCTTGCGCTTATAGTGATCCTCCTTTCTCAGCCTCAGACTCCCCAGCACTAGGATTACAGGTGTGCATCACAACACCTGGTTTGGTGTTTGGCATGGTTCACCTGGGGTTCCTGGCCCAGCATGGCATGTGGTACTGGGGATCAAACCTGGATCTTTGTGCTTTCCAGGCAGGTGCTTAGCCCAGCCAGCTATCTTCCCAGCCCTGTACAGTTTTGTAAAAGCGACTTGAGCATTCACAGATTGTGGACTGAGAGTTCCGAGAACCAATGACATCTACCTTGTCTATTCACTAAAATAAACCTTCTGTAAGGGTCTTTACTTGTTAACATCCAGGAATAACCTGCGATTTTGTATACCCTTGAGGCGATCTGAAAGTTCTTCTAGATCTGACTTTTCACTAATTCAGAATGACCTCACCTTTATAGAGCCTAAATTGGTGAGATTCCCCTTTGTTCCAATTTCATCTCTCCTTTATAATGAGTCTATTCTAGTGCTGACTGTCTCTCGCTCATTTGCTCTGGTACTGTCCTTAGGTATACAGAACAGTTGGTCAGTAACCTCTTTATGATACCTCTTTATACTTAGGATCATGATTAAACTGTCTCTTGGCTCTCTTTCTCTAGGATAAACAACCTCAACTCATTTAGCCTTTCCTCACAGGCCCTATTTTCTGATGCTTTAATCATTTTTTTTGCTCCTCTTCTTTGGATCATCTCTAATTGCTTTGCAACAGTTTTAAGATATAACCTGATGAGCAGGCCAAATCCAAGGTTTGGCATTTGTTTAATATTTATTTAATGAGCAACTTAGACATGAAGGGAGGTTGTGCAGTGAAGGGTCACTCAATTAAGAGTCCAAAGACGAGTTTTGCTTTTGCTCTACCACTTAGTAGGATTGAGAAGACAGCCACATTGGGTTGTCATCTAGATGTCTTGTTCAAGCCTCAATTCATCATGTGTAAATTCAGGATAAACATGCCCTCCCACTTGTCTCCTATAGTTTAAATGAGATAATTTATGTGAAAATACTTTGTTTTAGCATCAAAGCACTATGAAACACAATGCATCTGGAAATTTTTTTTTTGAACCAGGGATTGAACTCAGGCCCTTGCACTTGCCAGGGAAGCGCTTATTCCACTGAGCCATCTCCCCGGCCCTGGAAAATTTGAATTAACTCATTTAGTTATATGTGTTTTATTCCCATTCTAATACAAAGAAATGGAGGCACAGAAAACTATGTAACTTGCTCCTGGCTACACAGCTAGTAGATAACAGCACATGCAAACTGACTTCAGAATGCATGCCCTGACATCCTTTGCTATGCTGCCTTGCCAAATGGACATCAGGGCCCAAGAAAGCTATATCGTTTTATCAAGTCTGATCTTTAAAAGTTGTCCATAGGTATATATTCCTGGGGGCAAGATATATCTAGTCACGAGTAGGTAACTATCTGAGAAGCAATTTTTTCAGAAGATAATGTCTAAACTGGTCCTTACATTAAGGCAGCTGACTACCAGTGCAGAGATCCACACAAACATAGTACATTAACAGGAAGGCTACAGTGAGTCAGATCAGTGGTTCCTTCATCCTAGGATGCTTAAACCTACAACATGCTCTTAATTTTTAGATTCAGGATCTATAATTCCTAAATATTCTCTAAGCCTCAACAACCCCTTGTGGCTTTGTCTCTATCCCTGTCCTTTTCTATGTTAATTCTTAAGACTGAAAATTCAGAATGCCTCCTTTATAGAATAACTGTTAAAGAGAGATACTAAGTCATAACAGTACCTAATGAAATTTTTTATACTGTTATACAAAAGGCTCAGTTTAAATTAGAGTTTTGGAAAAAATGTTAGAAGATTTTGGATCTGTTTTAAAAGTGTTTGAACATCCACTTGGGAAATAATATAACACAAAATATGAGGATTGTTATATCACATTAAATTAAAGACCAACTTATATTTGAAAATTACACCAAACTGAGGTATTTTAATTAACACTCATTGGATATAAAATACAATAAGAACTTCATGCCAAAATCTGACCTATTGAGAATACAATGAACCATTGATTTATGAACTCAATTTGATCAAGAATGCTGGTTATAACTCAAATTGGTTGTAAGTCAAGACTTTATTTTCCATAAAAAATGATGGAAATACTCATAGTGTATTCCATACCTCCCAAAGGAGGGTTTTCATGATAAAAGAGATTGTATAATGTGCATAATTTACCAGAACCACCAATAACTTTCTTAATGTACTCACCAAATGTTATAAAATATGCCTAGTTTACCAGAAACAACAGTTTTATACTGTACTCATCATTCAAGTTGACATCTTTGGCTTGTGGGAACAGAGGATGAAATGGAAGGTGGTTATCATTTGGAAGGAGAGCCCCCTTCAATTGGAACATCAGAAATCTGGCTCTCTGTTGTCCTTTCTCTCCTTGGGTGAGTCCATAAGACACTGGCATATGCTTCTGGCTCACTTGGTCTCAACATTTTCAGAATTAAAACCTAGTTTAAGCTTGTCTATTTTTGTCTTTTCTTAAACACTGTTCTGTAGTATGATATGACACTGTCATTGAGCAAGTGAGTACAATGATTGGCTTTGTCTCTGTCTGGCTGGATCTTCTTTACAAATATTTGCAGTTCTGTTCTTGTTTTTCAAGATTTCCTTTATTTCACAAGAAGAACTTTGCTGCATTGATTGTTGGTACTTCCCATCTTTTTCAGAAAGCTCCTCAGCTGCCGTTCTCTGTTGCTAAACAGAAGTTGTCAAATTTCTCTGTAGACAATTTCTCTTAGTACTCCTCTACCAGTTCCTCAGCATCACCACTGTCTACCTGCAAGCCTATGGACTCTGCTATAGTGACAATGTTATCAACTCCAGGATGAATTGACAGTTTAGGCTCCTCTCCTCAGCCTTCAAAGTCTCCTATATAATTTTAGGCCACACTTTCTTTCAGGGATATGTTGGTATCCTTAGAGAGTCATTGGCCTAGGATTTCTCAATTAACTTCACATAGCAAAGGGTATTGTAATATTACTTCCAGGACTCTTTAAGTGTTAGATCTGTATCTGAGACCATCTGGAAGCACTTCAGAAACAGTCCCTTGGCACACAGCTTCTTAAAGTTCGCTAAAACCTGCTGATACATAGATTGCAGTAGAGGAGTTGTGTTAGATGGGAGGAACTCAACTAAGAGCCATGGGGGTCCTTCAGTCAATTTTTCTTCAAAGTCTCATGGGTGAGCAGGAGCATTGCCCATAATGAGGAGAGCTTTGAGTGGTACACCTTTGTCCGCTGGATATTTCTTAACAATAGGAGAGAAAGCCTCCCTGATCCATGCAAGAAAAGTACTCTCATTATCCAGGGTTTTGTGTGAGATTTCCACATGACCCCTAGCCTGTTCTTCATCACTTTATATTTTCTGACACTCTAAGGGTCTCAGACTGACAAACCAAGACAGGCCTTATATGGAGGTCACCACTTGCATTGGCACATAGCAATAAGCTTAGTCTATCCTTCCTAGGCATGTGGCCTGGCATTTTCTTCTCTTCCTGGGTAATGTATGTTATCCTGGGCATTTTATTACAGAAAAGGCCAGTTTCACCATACTTGAAAACTTGGTGAGACAAAAAGCCATTTCTCTGTGTCATCATTTCCAAGTGGTGTATATAATTTTCAGTGGCCCTTTTATCAGCACTGGCTGCTTCACCACACCTAGTAACGCTATGAATCCCAGTTTTCACTTTAAAATTGTGAAACCACCCCTTACTGGCATGAAATATTTTGGGCTATTAAGTCGGTCACCCACTAAAAGGCTATTTTGGTAAAAAGTTTAGAGGGCATGTAGTACATACACCAAGATCACTGACCTGATTCTTTACTTTCAAGATCTTAGAAAACCAAAGGCATTTTGGTGGGGGAGGTGAGGCAGACAGAGGGTGGAACATTTGTGTAGCTCAAGAGAATGTTTATTGGGAAACTTGTTTTAACCAGGCTAGTGCTCTAGATTTTCTATGAGCTGTGATTCACCAGAGGTGATACTGTTACAGAAGAGGGGCAGTTTTGTATTTCTATCATGCAGAGCCAGCAATTTGCCTTTCCTCCCTCCCTCTTTCCTTTCCTTTCCTCCTCTTTCCCTCCCTTTCTCATTTCATTCTGTTCTTTTCTGTTTCCTTCTTCCCTCTCTTCCCCTTTGCTCAGTCCTTCCTGTTCACTGTTATTTTTGCATTCTCTCCTTATGGAGGCATAACTGAGAAATTATTAATATTGAATTTGCTATAAAGCAGCTCACCCAGGCAATAGATCCTCACTACAATTTCAATATCTGAAGCTGTTTTGGCCCTGGAGTGCACAGGGATTGAATTAGAATGGAAATGTTTCCCTTATAGTTTTGTTGATAGCAGCATGGATACTTTGTTATTAACTGGGAAATTGAGACTTCTGTGGAAAATAATATACTTTACTATATTTCAACTTGACTCTTTCCCTCAAATATGGTATCTATCTGGTTTAGGATGAAAGATTTCTACTAATTTTTTTTGGTCTTAAATTTAAATATACAAGCTAATAATGAATATTTTTTGGCCCACTTAATTATATTTTTCCTTTTAGTCTCACTCTTTTTTTACTTTGCTCTTACTTGTAAAATCAAAAATATTTTTTTCATGTGCCATCTTATATTTTATAAAGATCTTAACTTATATATTTTGTCCTTCCCCCCAAATAATGTACAGAATCCAAATTTGGCAATCACTGCCCTGGCCATCTGCTTACACATACTGGTTAGCTGAAGAATGGTTGGTGATTTTTGGAAGGATCTGGGAATAGTACATATTCCAGTAAAGAGAAACAAAAAGCCTACCCTTCAAGCATGCCTAATCCATTATCTGTTCCTTCATCCAAACAACGTATGGGAAAGGAAGGGGATTGTCTTGTGTTGAAGTAGTTTGCTGTCATATCTATCAAACAAAGATCTGTGTTTATCCGGTAGATAAGATTAGATTCTAGAGACTTTATGATTAACCATGATATGTCATTTTCATAGCTTAGATTTTTTCTCTCTCTCCTTTTTTAAAATTAATTTTATTGAGAAATAAATAGCAATGAGACAGTTTGAAAACAGGTTAGTAGGACAGTTTCAATAATTAATACATTGTATATTGTTGTCTTCATAGTGCTTATTCATAGTACAAGATGCAGACATGATATCTTGTCCAAACACTATTAGTACAAATCTTCTCATTCAATTAAGAGAAAGTAGCTGTATATTAATCCTAACTACTCTTTCTTTCTTTTTTTCTTTCTCAGCAGTCACTGAGGAGGACAAAAAGATTAGAGATACTGAAAAAAAAAACTGTTGACATGTTTACACTATTGGCTACTTAATTTATTAACAGATATGGGAAGTGCTTCAGGATGATAATTTAACATATTGGCTAGGGGCTGGAATAAATCTCAAACGTACCTGTTCCAAAATCGTGTTAATCCTTTCAACTTCACAGTCAATCAAGTATCGCTTTTCTTGCCTTCTGTCCATTTCTTCAATGATGCGCCTGAATTCTTGGACATCCTTTATGTTTCCCACAGACCTTGCTGTCACTTGCCAGTTGTTTTGCACTGCTGCTTCCATAATTGCTTGTAGGATAGAAAATCCTAGAGGAAGGAAAAAACAGCCTCAATGACTTTTTTTTTAAAAAAATCTTTTGTTAGGTAATGATTTTACTGACTTTATTTGAATTCTGTTTAGTCCCTTTGAATCTGCTGGAAAGCATAGGCTCATGACTCACTTTTAACTCTCTGGACAGTTGGCATCTCCATTTTGTCTTAAAAAAGAAAATTCTACAACTTGGGAACATTAGGTTAGGTGTATATCCATTCTCTACTCAAGAAGTCACAGCTGAATTATAGTACTAATTGTTTTATTGACATGCATTACCAAAATACCTAAGACCTGAATACCAAGACCTTCTTGGTTATATCTGGCTAAAATTTTTCTTATTGCAGTTGAAGTTCGTTGCATTTGTCTTTCACCTAAACATTCTTCAGAAGTAGAAATAACTTCAGTAAAGCCATTGAAACATAGCTCATTCTCCATCCATGGTGGGATATGCCTATCATTCCAGCACTTGGGAGGCTGAGGCAGGACAATTACCACGCATTTGAGGCCAGTGTGGACTACATAGTGAGTTCAAGGCCAGTCTGAACTGTATAACAAGAGCATATCTCAGGAAAATAATAAAAAACAAAATATAGCTCATCCTTACATGGAAATTACTATTAAACAAGGTAAATTATGTCTCCTAAATAAAATAACTCTGTGAAAATATAACAAAAAATAGTATAACAAAGATACAATTCTTATTCCTTTACCACAGCATTATAAAAAGATTTAATCATATTAAGACTGTGAATTTTTTTCCTTTCTCCACTAAATTTACAAGAATTTCTAGCTCCTTTTGTGTTAACGTACATCAGACAGCTATTAACAAGAGGCACTTTGGAACTATGTTGAGTGGGGAAAAAAGAAAGAAGATATGATGTTTGAGTTCTGGGTAACCTCTTCAGAGTTACAGTCTGAGAAACTGAAACGAGCTGTACATCTGAAGTAGGAAGCTGAAGAGTAGCACATTTCTCTGTACTGGTCTTTTATAGTAGTCATCTGTCTAATGTTACATATATCACATCTGGAATTTTGCTTCTGATCTGAATCCACAATCTAAGTACAATTTCATCTAGGAGAGACATCATTTCATTGGGATATTATCAAAAGCTTCTTTCTAAAAATTTAAATAGTTTTTCATTTATAATCAGGTGATGACTAATGGGAGTAGGTGATAAGGATAATTTGCAAAGTCAAAATGATCTCTGTTATTATAATTCAAGCACTGGAAGAACAGAGAACAGAGCAAGATGATGCTGTCCTTTGAATACATTGCATGCTCTGCTGTCTCACACTCACCCTGTAGTGTAAGCAGGTTACAGTTTGGAATAGTTCTCACTGTACCATAGAAAATGGTATTGACATTTGGAGAGCACGCTTCAGGGAGATGGCAGCGGTGACTCAGCTGGTCATTACAACTCCTTTGTGTGCTGGGTATATGCAGGAAGAAGATCACAAATGAGACCCAAGCACTTGGTATTTTCCAAATGAGCAATTTCAGCACAGAAGCTCAAAATTACAGATCACAGTAAATTACCATTGCTTTAAATGTTAATTCTTACTCTTTTAAAACCAACCACGCATATTTATTTCCAAGATTTACATTTTCATGTGGGTTTTTGATGTGCTCTCTGTTTCAGCGGGAGTTGAGGGCATGCGGTGGGCCAAGGTATGGGATTAGGAAATAAAAACAGGAAGAGATTAAAACATTTGAAAATCTTTCTTAAGCAGTGTACAATAAGGCCTCATTATTTTGAATCTTAGTAATTAAGAATTTATGAAAATCCAGCAAGGACTGTGTTGAATTTTACTTCTGAACTATTTATGAAGAAAATATTGACTGAATAGTAAATGAAATTACACAGGGAATTTTCAATATATTTAAAGCAAACTTTTCCAAAGGCTCTTTCGCAAAATACAGCTGTTTATGTGTTGATTGAAAATCAAAATTCTCATAATCTCTACTTACTGGTTCACATTTGGGATAGGGAACATTTTAATCCCTTTTCCGTAAGACAGTCCTTTACATTTTTGAAGGCAGTCAGCTTGTTTCCTCAGGTTAAAGATCTCCCAGGCTTCAACAATTACTTTTATGATACGATGACAAACTTCCACTCTATTTTATCTCTCTTTGAATATCTGTCAATATTTTATTGATCCTGAAGTGATCTGACCATAAAGTGTGGATGGTAGTGGGACTACTACTTGCTTTGATGTAAGTTATTATTTTAGCAGCCTAGGACTGCTAATATTTATTTAAAAACTACATTGTTAATTAGTGTCAAACTTGGAATCAATGAAAACGTGTCAATTTTCTACATAAAATCTTTGCTATGTATTGACTCCAAAGCTGTGTGCCATGATTCATTTTATTTGAAATGGAATTTATCTCCCATTCTTCACTCTAATTTCTTACTCTATTCTACTTCTTACTTCTTCTATACTTCATGTTCTTTAACATGTGGAGAATGGGTCTTTCCACCTATTCACTGCTTTCACTGTTACTGGGCAAGGTACATTTGTATGTGTATAGGAAAAATCTGAAGGAATTGGTAGAAGTTATCTCTGAATTAATAAGAACTTCTATTTCCAGTGTCATTTATTTATATAATGTTTAAGTACTTTACAAGATACAAGTATGACTTTCTGTAAGTACAAAAAAATTAAAGATCATAAAGTATGGTCATACTGTCCTTGCAAAGCATAAGCTCCTGGAAGACAAATGAGACAGTTGAGCAGTCCTCTATATGCTGTCTGCCCCAACTATGAAGCCCCTTACTATAAGCAGTGATTCTTATGGAGTTTTTCATATTTCTATTTTTTGAACCATGGGAATGTGAAACCTTTTCAAAAATTAAGTAGAAAAAACATGACTTTTTAGTGAGTGCATGTCTAGGGCCTACTGAGCAGTGAGACTGGCTCACAGTTTTTGAGCATGTTGGAACTTTGGGTTAACACTGCAGTGTCTTTTACCGTGTACTCTTTTTCTGTGTCTGATTGAGCATGGGGCTGCTGAATTCTGGAGCCCTAAGGGAGCCAGGGAGATGACTCAGTAGAATAAGTGCTTTCCTGGCAAGTGCAAGGGCCTGAATTCAATCTCTGGGTCCACCAAAAAATAAAAATAAAAATAAAAATAAAGAATTCTGGAGCCCTGGGTGAAATGGTCATCTCAGTTCAGTGCCTGTCAGTGAGAAATCTAAAGAGAGCTTTTATTTGTTTTCATAACTAATTTATTGTACTTGGATTTTTTCCATGTTGCAACTGACCAAAAAGTAAAGTGGGACTTAAGAAATAAAGAAAAAGAAACAAAATAAAAGTAGTAGGTCAGTCAGGCTTGTAACAAAGTTTGGCTTTGTAACGATGAGCTTGCTCTTTTTGAATTTTCAGAATTGTCATGCACACTGGGTGAGCTTTAACATACCCAAATTTGCATGGCTGAAATTTCTTGTTCTCTTATTCTTGTTCAAATTCTCTTATTCTTGTTTTAGACTACTGGTGTTGTTCAGCGTTTTATTTTTCATTTTAGAATGCATTTACCATTTAGGTAAGTGGACAAAAGCTAGATTTGCATCTGTATTCAACCAACATAACACAAAATATGATAATAAAGGAATGGCAAGCCAACACTGATGAAAGAGTGGATTGCTGCTATCCCCAGTCTAACTCTACTGGACTAGCTGTTGTGCTACTCTTGGCAGACAAGGAGACCACCTTGCTAATGGGTACAGCAGTGAATACTGTGCTGTACACCTGGA
Source organism: Octodon degus (assembly GCF_000260255.1). Classification (NCBI taxonomy): domain Eukaryota; kingdom Metazoa; phylum Chordata; class Mammalia; order Rodentia; family Octodontidae; genus Octodon; species Octodon degus. The sequence continues at coordinate 3,700,927 of NW_004524800.1, read as the reverse complement.
TCCTCCTTTAGTGCTACACACCTTATTCATTCAGCTCATTGGGAATGTGTTGTTGGAAGAGAGCTATTGCTTTAAAGTTATGCTTCCTTCACATGGAAAGAAAACATTCTCTCAGGCTTTCACAGAGAGCAAATTGGTCAAGTAATGGCTGTGACTCATTCACATGGCTGATACTGACAAAGGATCTACAAACTGCTACAGGGTTTCAGGGTAAATCCTGAGGGGATTTGACTGACCTTGTCAGATTAAAAAGTTACATTTCTTGTTATATAGGTCTTGCTTTATTTTGGTATTAATAATTCAGCAGAACAAGATAAAAATAAAGTATGAAAAGTAAAGCCATATTAATATGCTGAGCTGTAAAGGGTTCAAGTCAACAACTTCTGTCATTGCCAGTCCTATGGAAAACCCACTACTATTATGGACTACTGGTCTATATTGGAATATTTTGCTGAATTCACGCATCTATAATATTTAAATGACACTGGAATACCCATCTCTAAAAACTAAACAAAAAAAGGGGACACAAATGAACGACCACTTTGTATTGCATATTCAAAATAGTGAGAATAGATATGCAACTATATTCTCTTAATTCAACGAACAATAAGATTTGTTCTAATAGTGTTTGTGGACAGGATATCATGTCTGTATCCTATACCATGAATAACCACTAAGAAGACAATATATGCAATGTATTAATTATTGAAACTGTCCTACTAATATGTTTTGAAACTGTCTTATTGCTATTTGTTTCTCAATAAAATTATTTAAAAAATAAAGTTATGCTTTCTTTCCAGGATATCTTGCACTCAATGATTCATGGTGAGAGGGTATCAAGGCACCATTTCCTTACCCCAACAGAGTAACAGTAAAGACCCATTCCAGTCTCAGAGCACCCTGAAGATAAGGCTGAGGCCTTTTTATGACTGTGCCATAGCCCATTTTCTCCTTCTTCTCAAATCTGCACCCTCTTTCCCTTTCACAATTGTGATAATCAGTGTGCTTCCTATCAACTTCTAACATGTGAACCCTCACGTAAGAGCCTGTTCCTGGGCACTCAATGAACAAATACTAGGTTGAACTCATGAGAGTTCAGCAGATATGAAAAGCTCACAGATCTACAAGCTTCAAAATTACTTTTTAAAGAGGAAAATGGCCAGGAGTTTTTTCAGTATACAAATAAGATTAGATCCACTTCTTGCTGAACAAATGTACTATTTGATCTGAAAACACAGAAAAACAATGAGACTCAAGAAAATATAATTTTCATCTTTCTACTTCACATCTCCCAGTGTGAGCTATTAACATCACCTTTTGCTCATAAACCTGTACCAGATCTTTTAGTTTCCCTATAGGTATTTTTGACATGGTCTATACAATTTCCCATATAATGGATCTCAGACATTGATAAATTGGCTTTAAAGAGTGATGACATTTCCAGCAATTTATATCTGGAATAGACTGTCAGAAGGTTGGCTATGAAGCCAACAAAAAGGTTACCAACACTCTCAAAGAGTTCTAGAGAAACAGGTTGATCTTTACCAAGGGAGTAATTTAGTATTTGTCTAGTGTCCTATGCTAAAGACTGCCTTTTCAATATTTTCAGATTGAAATAAGAAAGTTTTCAGCACCCTGAAAACTCTTGTGCCCTGAAATTATCATAGCTACACCTTTGTAAGTTACAAGGGCTCTTACAGATGACTACAGAGAAATAGGATACAATTCTCAAAGCAGCATAATTCCCTTTTAAGTGAAATTCCTATGGAAGCTCAACATCTATTGCAGATAAAAGTAGAGCAGCTCTAGTTTGGAGAGTATTAGTTAGGGAGGGAGGGAGGGAAAGAAGTGACTTTCCCAAGGTTATATAGCTCTTTTAGATCAAAAAATAGCCTAGAGTCTAAACAAATCTAGAACTAGGGAGAGGCAGGTGAAGAACTTAGAAAACTTAAGAGCACATTATCTCAGATGCATCTTCATTTGTCTCACTTTTGTCTTGGCTATGTGACCTCCATGTAACCTCCATTTTAGTGCTGCCTAGCCTACATTGTAGGTCTCATGTCACAATGACCTTTGGCATTTCGTGACATAGACATAGCTTGTCTCTCTGTGTACCTTTTCCTCTTTTCAGTGCCACTTCCTGGTATCCTCTGTCTACCAAGTCTTCCAAGTAGGCAAATCACCACCATTTATAGCTTTCTCTTTTCTCCTCGTTACATACAAACTTCCCAGTTCTATGTAGAATTCTCTCAGCACAGTGGCCCTTTTCAGGTGCTGATATATCAATAACTAATATCTAGAATATACAAAAAACTCAAAAAGTTAAGCCTCCAAAATAAAAAAAATATTCAAAAGATTGGTAACTGACATGAAAAGATACTTATCAGGATAAGAGGTACAAATGGCCAATAAATATGTGAAACAATGTTCAGCATCTATGATCATTAGAAAAATACAAGCCATCTCCCTGGCCTCCTAAACTGAAATAACTTTGAGATTCCATCATATTCCACAAGGTAAAGCCATCTTTAAGAAGTGAAATAATAACAATGCCAGTGAACCTGTGTGGAAAAAGTAACTCTCTTACATTGTTGGTGGGAATGTAAAGTAGTACAACCACTATGGAAATTGGTATAAATATTTCTCAAAAAAAATGAAAGTAAAAATTTCCTTCCACCCATCTATCCCCCTTGTATGTATCTAGCCAAAAGAGTTAAAGAGATCATATTATAGTGATAAATGATTAATCATGTATATAGTAGCATAATTCATAATAGTGAAGTCTTAGAAATGGCCTATGTGTGAATCAGAAGATCAATGGATGAAGCAAATATGGTATTTATACAAAACTGAGTACCACTATGCCATACAGAAAAATAAACTTGGGTTATTTGTAGGAAATGGATGCACTTTGAGACTGCAATGTTAAGTGAAAAGAATCAGACATACATGATTGAATATTACATGGTTCCTCTTATGTGAAAAGTCCAAATATACAAATAAAAAGAAACAGAAAATATAGATAACAGGAAGTAGGGAGCTATGTCTTCTTCAAGTGGTAAGGGACCAAGATATGGATGGAGGAGAAGGGAAGGAAGGGGAAAGAGATGAAAAAGGAATTAAGATGTTATGTTTATGTAATAATGCTCCACGAGAAATGTAATTACTAACCTCCAACTACACACATGTAGTAATAAAAAATAAGAATTGAAAGAAAGAAGAACAAAAAGTTAAAGGTGTTAACCTCCATCTAATCTGGCCACATTTTGGCAGTGACCTTACATGGGTGAGTTTGGAAGGAAAGGTAAAGAGGATGTTGCCCAATGCCTTGGTGTCTGGTCATTTGTATGATGACTGATGATGTGAAAGCTAGTGATGCGCTTTATGACCTTATAGCAATTAACAAATGAAGAGCTGGTAGCCTGTGGGTATCTCATGAATTAGTGGAGTGAGAAGACAGTGGTGGAACAGATACCCAGAAGGTCAATGTCCATCCTGCTTGTGTTACCAACTGAATTCAGCTGAAGGAAATATTTTTTTATGTTTTTGTCTAATGTTACTCCTTGAGTTTTGCTAATTTACTTCTGTAGTCCACATTTCTAGTGCTAATGTGTTTGTTATTGATTTGAGTCATTACGTATTGATATAAATTGTCTAATAACTGTTATATATATTTTTTCATTCAGCTAATTTGACTTTTAATGTTAGTAGTGTATTTGATGACTGTAACTTAAATGAAAATTGCTCTTCTTATTCTAGTGCTCAACCTGGAATTTAAACCTAATTCTTATATGAACTACTCTCTAAATCTTGCAACTTCTTTGGTCTCTTTAGATTTTGGAATAAATTTTGCTCACATTTATATTGTGGAAAAATAAGGGCCCATAAAGCCAGGTGTTTTTTAAATTTTACTTTTATTAATACATGTTTTTGGTACAGTACATGATTACAACCATCATGGGGATATGGTACATGTGTATGATATTTCTCAATTTCTTTTGTGTCCCTTACCTCACTCTTCTCTCCCCCTCTCTGTTTCCTGTTACCCATCTTTTTTTCTTTTGCTTTTTATTGAAAACAGCTTTATAGACAGAAGTGAAAAGCGGAAAAATAAAGGTACAGGAGAGAGATGATAAGTCCAGATCAGTTCTTTTGTCTTATGTTTTACCATATTTAATAAAACTGATACATACAAATATAAACTGACAGCCAATACTTTAGGATATAATTATTCATATTACAATATGTACTTTCCTTTAAAAATAGCTCACAGAAAGATTTCCACAGCACATTTGAACCCACATTTTGTTGTTTTGTTGTTGCTTGTTTTCATTTTAACTTGATTTAAACACTTTCAGTTTCCATCAAAATCAAGACAGTGATTGTCTAAATTTGAGATGCTAATGCAGTAACTGTTCTGCATGTGAGGAGTATGAAAAAGGGATGATCAAACTCTCCCCCTGTGTTTGCATATGGATGTCAATCTGTGAATTTTATGGAACAGGATAAAACAAATATTCACCAACACCCGGTGCAATTTACCCATGGCAAATTAGGATTTCCCTGAGGGCTTCATTCCTTATAATTGTATTTGTTTAAGTTTTTCTTTAATTAAGAGCTGACCCTTTTCAAATCTTCTCTTCCTTGCAGCTGCATTAAGATGTAACCTTAGCTAATTTGTGGAATAAGAGAACAGAAGGTACCTCCTATTTCCCAGTTTTCTGTCCTTTTTCCACATGCAAACCTTTCTTCACTTCTAATCAAACTTTCCTTGTGCTAGACAACCCATCACTTATAATAGCTTTGATTGAGGCTCACTCAGTGAAGGATTTATGTTTTAACAGTTAGAATCAAAGACTTAAGCAAATTCTAATGAAGAAATTGTAGACAACAGTAAAGTGTCAGCCTATTCTTTGGCAAATTGTGGTATTCCCAGTACCCAGTATCTCCCTTGAGGAGGCAACTGTTACTTATCAATTTTAAAACTGACTTTGAAGCTGGAAGTGCATATATTCTTGGCTTTGCCATTGTTCTCTTTCACTGGAAGATAAAAAACTCCTCTGTGTTTCTCCATTCTTCATTATAAACTTTTGTTTCCCTGCTGGTGAATTATGTGGATCCATTCTCCTAACCATAAGTTGAGAAAATATGCCCAAATAGATATGTCAGTTTTGTTGAGTGAAAGTAAACTTGCTTTCCATTGTCAGCTGAAAGGAAATTTAGAAGACCATCTGGAGTGGATGTGTTTAATGTTTGAGAAATGCAGAATAGGCAAGCCTCTGATCCTCAACTACACAGGTCCAGTGTAAAAAACCCAAAATGAAAATAAAACAAAAACCCTCTTGGGATTTGAACTAAAGGGTTTACTTCAATGCTTATGAACAGTTGTCTTTTGCTTTTGTTATATATCTAGATCATTGTCTGGGGATTGATTATGTATAATGCAAACTCACAGAGGGAAGAAATCATCTCAAGGCTGCTCTATGGATTGTTTGAGCACTTACAGATGCCATATTATTTAATATTTCTTCATGTAGATTCTTAATCCCCTTAATACCAATAATTTCTAGCATGGATTTCATGACTGAGTTGCCTAGCCATGCAAGTGGTCAGTAGCCTGGGTGTTAGCAGGCATTTTATGGGTACCTGGGGGGAAAAACTGACCACAGACCTCAACGAGAGAATGCATTCGACAATTCTAGTTAAGTGACACTTGGAGGAAAGGCCTTATGCTAAAAATGGTCACATTGACATGTAAGAAGGAGTTCTAACAATCAAGCTCAGTAGTGCTCCTTCCAGGTCTAGTTTATTCCAAATGAAACCTAGTGAGTACAAATAAGAAGACGGTTTACACTGTAGCAACTTTTCTAGGATAGGATGAACTTTGATGAGGGTCCTAGAAATGGAAGTATCTTGCATTGATCATCCACCCCTTGGTCTTTCCTCTGTCTATGAAATTTCATAATGGGGACTGTTATGGTTTGTGTTTAGATGTCCCCCAAAGCCTCATGAAATCATAGGGCTTTTACAAAGATGGTAAAATCTAGTGTGTGATGGTGGGATTAAGGGTGTGTGATTAGCAAATTAGTTCACTGATTCGTTTGTCATAGGTTTAGCTGGGATTAAGGGTGTGAATGCTACACCTGCCCTTGGGCAGGTAGCCTGCAGGGACAGAGAGAGGCTTATCTGTCCTTACCTTTTTGCTTTTGCTGTCTTCTGCTCATCATGAATTGCTCTCCTCTGTGAAACCACTCTGCCTTGGAGCCAGCCAATTATAAATTGAAAGCTTTACAAACTGTGAGTTAAACAAACCTTTCCTCCTTTAACTTTAGTGTCAGGTATTTCGTCTCAGCAATGAGTAAAAGTAACTAAGACAGGTACTGTGCTATGGAGTAGTGCAGTGAAATGATGTAGGTGGGTCTTAAACTTAGAAAATATGCACTTGGATTCCCCTAAGTAAAAGTCACTTACTTGGGAATATTTTTCAGCATTTTTGCTTTTTAGAAAAAAAGGCCTAGATGAACCTCAAAACATTTCTAAGCATTTGGAATGAGGAATGGATGACAGTTATCAGCAAGAAGGAAAGGGGTGAGATGTGGGGTGAATTTATTCTAAAGATGGAAGGTGTCTGGATCTGATTACAGAGTTATGTGGCTTATTTGCTTGCTTTATATTCCAAGAATCTTGAGACTTCTTGATCTTAATATCATTGGAGGGCTGCCAAAGGCAATATTATGGGCAATCTCTTGCCTAAAGGATACAGAGGGGGCACAAATACAAGGCCAAAGGACAAGAAGGAACACACTTTCCCTTGAAGAAAAAAGATGTCCCCTGTTGACTTAATACTGTTCTCAAATGTCTACTTGGGAAATACCCAAAGTGAGATGTGGGAAGCTCAAAGACAAGTATTCCCAAGATCACCTCACTTGGTTAGTTGTTTTCTTTCAATTGTGGATGAGAAAGTATATTTAGCAGAAGCTTTCCTGAGCTACAGAGGAGTCAGGCTGGCTGAAAAACTATAATTCCTTTATGCCTTAGAACTCTCGAATATGAGAATTGGAATTAGTGGTCACCTCAATTTGTATCTTTATACAAATGAAAAATTGAAGAGCAGAGAAGGAAAACAGTTTACTCAAGATCCTAAAGTTGGCAATAACTGTATTCTGTATCTTGTTTTAACTTTTGATACTAATATAAATGATGTTTCTGCTGTGTTTTCTATTGGTACATATTTGTAGTACATGCAGTTCAGAATCATCTTGGGGAGTGAGTACATGTACATAATACAGCTTGTTTTTTTTCTTTTATATCTTCTTCTTCTATCCTACCTCCCTACCCCCTCTTCTACATCTCCTTTCTCTATTTTTGTTCTCGTTGATATTATTAGTCCTACCTAATGTTAATGGCATATAATATTTACATTCATTGTGATTACTAAATTCTTGTACATGGCATATTTTTATTCTAATTATTTCCCTTTCCCCTCCCTCTCTCCTCTTATCCATGTTCTGTCAGACACCTCTCTGTTTCTAGCATGCTTTATTGTGCTTTTTACTTGTACTTTGCCTTATTCAAATGAGAGATATTATATGGTATTTAAGCTTGTGTGTCGGATTTATTTCACTCAAAATTATGTCTTCCAGGTATATTCATTTTCTTACATGTCTCTAATTTATCCTTCTTTATAGCCAAGTAGTACTCCATTGTGTATAGATATCACATTTTCTTTATCCAATCATCTGTTGATAGGTATTCAGGCTGCTGCCAGCATTTAGGTATTATGAATCCCGCTGTTATAAACATTAGTATGCATGTGTCACTATAGTATTAAGATACTAGGAGGAGGACAGTTTGGTCACATGGAATTCCTAATTTTACTTCTTTGAGGAATTTCAATAATGATTTCCATAATGGTTTCTCCTGGATAGGAAAATCAAGGTTGCCAAAACAGCCATACTTCCAAAACTGCTATACATGTTCAATGGAGTCCCAATAAAAATACCAACAACATACTTTACAGACCTAGATAAAACAAGCAAAAAATCCATATGAATTTTATGGAGCCAGGAGAGATCTAGAGTAGCACAAGCAATCTTGGACAAAAACTGTAAAGCAGAAGGCATCACATTACCTGACTTCAAGCTATACTACAAAGTAGCAGTAATAAAAATGGTACAGTGCTGGAACAAAAATAGGGATTAATGGGACCGAATAGAGAAAAAAGAAACAGCCCGAGACACATTTAACTATTTGATCTTTGAGAAAGAGACCAAAAGCATACACTGGAGGAATGATAGCCTATCCAACAGGGGGTGCTGGGAAATCTGGATATCTGTTTGCAGATGACTGAAGCTGGATCCATAGCTCTCATCATGTAACAAACTGAAATAAACATGTATCAAAGATTTAAACATTAAAGCAGAAACATTGAACCTACTTGAAGATAAAATAGATAAAACTCTTGAAACCATAGGTAGGAAAGTATTCCCAAGACAGAATCTCAATTGTACAAGAAATGACTCCAAGAATCGATAAATGGGATTCCATCAAATTTAAAAATTTGGCCCAACAAAGAAATCAATTAGTAAAGTGAAAAGGCAACCCACAGAATGGGAAAAATGTTTTTGCTTCCTATTCCTCAGGCAGAGGACTGATATCTAGAGTATATAAAAAACTAATAAAAAGTTGGACTACCTAAAATAAAAGATCCAATTAAGAAATGGGCAAATGCGCAGATATTTCTCAGAAGAAGAAATTCAAATGGCCAACAAAGATATGAAAAAATCTTCAACATGCATGGCAACTAGAAAAGTTAAAATTAAAATAATGCTAAGATTCCATATTATACTAGAAAGACTGGCTCTCACCAAGAAACCAAATAATAACATGTACTGGAATGGTTAAAGTGAAAAAGGAATTCTCCCATATTGTTGGTAGAAATGTAATCTGCTATGTTTTTGAATGGAATTTCATTTTGGTATAAGATCCAAGTTTAAGTTCAACAGAAGTGCCATGACAGATATACATCCCTTGAAACTTTTCCTATAACATTTCAACTACTTCCTTTTAAGAGCACCATTCTTCTTTCCTTAATTCCTTTGCATTGAGGATCTAGATAGACAATCAGTAAGGTTATGCATGAGAGCATAGTTTTCCTCTCAAACCTTGCAGAGAATCCCACTGGATACTGGGTCCCTTTGGATTCTATGCACAGTCATGTGGCTTATCTTGCCGGCTGTGCATTCTAAGAATTCTGAGACTTGATCCTAATATTATTGGAGGGCTGTCAAAGGCAATATTATGGGAAATCTCTTGCCTAGAGGACACAGAGGGGGCATAGCCCATAGTTTGGCTCATTTTTCTTAACTGCACAGATTCTTGTGCAGGACACAACCTTTTCTAGCATCTACAATCTCTAACAATTTCCTCTGGTTGCCCTTTACACCTAGAAAATTCTCATTTCGACCCCACAAACTTCTCATTCATTTGGATTCAACTAAAAATATCTATCAATGAACAGATCAGCTTACTGATACAGTAAGAAACAAGATTTTGAGCTCCCATCTCTCCTCCATTAGACTGAGAATCTTAGGCTATAGAAGCTGACCACCACCTCTAAGGGGTTAGGAATCAATTTCAAGTTTAAAAATCATTGTTTAGATGACTCTTAAGTTTTTTTTAAAGAAATGGAAAACACATTTTTATTTCTGATTTGGTCTTTCAAAGAAAAAGGTTAGGGAGGAGCTATATAATATAAAAACTTATTAAAGTAATTTTTTCACTCTTCTCCCTTTTTCCCTGTGACCCCAAATTCACATTTTATAACCTAAAATATTCCACTCCATATTTAGGAGTGTTAAATGACATTCAGTAATCAACCTAGCAAATGATTTTCTATTAACTTTCCTGACAGAGGGAGCAGTGTCAGTGACATGACAGAATAGGAGGTCCCGGGCTTCTCTGTGTGCTCCTCTCATCAAAGGTGTACATAGCAAATATCCATGCACAAGAATGTCTTGGTGAAAAACTCAGATGTTAGGAATAAGCCTAAGACAACCAAGTAGAACACAGGACTGAATCAAGTGTATTTGAAGGCTAAGAGGAACAGTTTCAAGCATCATTCCCCCCCCCACACACACACTCTGGTTGTCACAGTGCCACATGGAGACAATTCCCCTGTGTTCATGCTTTCTACAATGGGAAGAAAACTACCTGAGATAGACATCCTCCTTCCCTTGCTTCCAAAGTATGTCTCAGAAGGAACCCAACTGTGTCTCACCACGTGGAGATTACCTTTGGAAACAAAATTATGGCAAGTGCACCTTGGATCAGATAAAAAGAAAATAAACAGCCACTGCTCATAGCAGCCAGCCATGGATTCTGTGTCACCACCCACAGAGGCAACTAAGCAGAACTGCAAATTTAGTCCACCCTTAAAGCTGCACACTGGTCACTCTCAGAAGCACAGGAGGAAGATAAATCCTGCTGAGTGCCTAGACAATCAGCCTGCATGTCCATCCAAATGTGCCACCTGAAATCTTCACTAAAGGAAGTGTCTACCAGATCTCAGCAAAACACAGTGGGCTCAGTTTTACCTCAGAGCCCACTTCAGAGACCACTCAGAGAAAGACAAGGTCATTGTGACCCAGGTAGGTTTAGCATGAGGGCTGGACCAGCCCCATCTGAGTACTTAAATATTATCTCACCTGAGAACTCTTAAGTTTTTGTATCATCATGTTTAAATTTTTCAGCTTTATTTCTCAAATAAATTTTGAATTAAACTGCTGTTCCTTTCATTTTCAATAGTGATGGTTGGGTAGAAACTGACATTTGTTGAATAAGTACTTTGCACTGTTGTCTGTGGTATTTACACACATTACCGTGTTTAATCTCCCAACAATCCTAAATAGTAAATATTCCCAATTTACAGATGAGAAATTTGAGCATCAGAGAGGTACCTGTTTATAATAAAAGCATGCAACTTGTCAGTTTTGGGGATGGGATTTTTCAGCTAGGTCATATTCTTTTCCTTTCCCTTCATTAGTGACTGAACCTTACCCTGACACACACAGGTGCCCAGGGAAGAGGGGAATATACATCTTTCTCTGTGCTTCTCCATGGCAAGGAGAGCTCTAGTACACACTGGTATGACTGCTTGAAAACATGCCCGGGTTTGGGGGCCTACTAGGACACATGCCATGCAAACAAATGGAAGTAAATGTTTAAAAGAAATATAATCAGGGTTATGTGGATAATAGCATCTCTCCCACCAGTTGATCACCACTTCTAGAAATGAAGTAGAGTTACTAGCCTGGCTGGGTTTTATCATGGCTTGTGCCCTTATTTGCTTTTCACACTGTGTCAGATGCCCTCTGCCTCCAAAGCAGCTGCATCTTACTTCCCTATTTCTGTCAAATTTCCTGATCAGTCTTTCGCTACTCTAAATATATGTGAAGGAATTGATTCATCTTTGTAGTGTCTGCCCCTTTCTTAATACTTTAAGTTCTATCAGTTATTTTGAAGTGAACACTGGTATGTGCTCAAGCTACTGCAATAGATTTTCAGATGCCACCCAAGCTGCTTATGAAGGCCAGATTTAGCTTCCTCATTCTTTTGATTATTTGATGAGAATGCTTATTCTTAAAATAGGTTTTCTATGTCTATAAGATATAGTTCAAGCAGATAATACATGTTTCAAATTGCTTGCAATCTAGGATTCAGCTTCTAAGAACATTCTAGGGGGTTCTTTTTTTTGTATTTTAGGGAAGGGTCTACAGGATGTTCAGGGTCTCACTAATAGATCGGACTCATAGTGATCCGCCTGTTTACAGCCTCCCAAGAGCTGGGAATACAGGCGCGCACCTGCACGACCAGTCTCAATTGCCATCTCAGTGCGCCCCAGAGGTGGGGCTAGCACTGCAGGCAGAGGAATCAAACCATCAGCCCCTGTGCCTGTTTGCAGGCGCTTTAATCTGCTGAGCTATTTGGCTGGTAGGGGGTTCATTACACTGAGAAAATTTATGGTTCTTCCTTTCTCATTGTGGAACTAACTTTTCTTTTATGTAAAATGGTATTCTATTTGTAAATGCCACTTAGAATTTAATAAACAGATGCCATCAGACACAATTTGCAGAGTGGTTTGAGAGAGTTCAATTTCTTTAAGGGACAAAGGTAAGCTAGAACTTGCAGAATAAAGGAAAGATAATTCAAAGGGGCTAGACAGAATACCTTTTTTTTTCATTTTTGAACACATTTTATTGAATTACTCATCACATATACTCTTAAATCTGTACATATACTCTTAGACCTACTGTAAGCTGTTTGTTTTGTATTTTTGTATTGTATATGTATTTTCTAATGTGACAGTTAAACACATCTTTAAAAGCATAGTCACAGGCATAAGAAAACTGATAGTTTTCCTTTAGAACTCCTACAATGTTAAATTTGGAGGCAGCTTCAGACTATTTTAATGGTGGTAGTTACTTGCTGATATTTTTTATTTTTTATTTTTATTTTTATTTTTTTATTTTTTTTATTTCTTTTTTTCTACAGTTTTATTAGACAGAATACCTTTAAAAATATATTTTTTTCACTTTACCCTTCTGTTACCAGTCAGTGTTTTAGGCCATAATTTGGACCAACCTCCTTTGTTACCAGTTGATCTAAGAAGATTGGTTGAGCAAGATGAAGGCAAAGCTCTAACCCATGGACTGAAGGATGTTTATTGACTGCAGCCACCATCGATGTCGTGGCCCTGACTTCATTTAATCTGAAGATCTTAGGGATAACTCTTTGCAAAGAATAAACAACCAAATACCTATTACTGAATTCAGGAATGCTTCAGCAAACTATAATCCGAGGAGTTTACAGAGAGTCCCGAGTCACTTAGTTTGAAGTTGCCAACTCTGGTGATGGACTTCTTGGAAAATATACTGTCTTGGAATTTATTTGTATAAAATCAATGAAATTAGGAATCACCTAGCTAGTTATCACAATGATTGGATTAGTGGGAAGGATAGTCATCCGTACCCCAAAAGCTTTGGTGCTCATTCAGGCAAAGTGCACAGAGAGATAACCTAACAAAATGGCTAAGTTCCTACAGACTATAAGGGTATGAGGGAGATGATTAATGACAAATATTTCTGTGTCTTAGAGGTCCTTTCAGAGCCAGCCATGGTCCAGTCCAGTAATACCTGTTTCCCAGTAGCCACTGAAAAGTGTAGGTTTGAGGCCATTCTGGTTTCTCAAGCTGTCCTACTTTTTAAAGCTGTTTTAAATTTTCCAGTGTGTTTTTAAACACTGTTTGACAACTCCCTTAGGCCATAAAACATGTTTATATTTTGGATACAATCCACATAATCATAATGCTCTGGAATCTTCTTAGAGGAACCTTCCCATCTGTAGTGTTTAACTCAGCAAATATCAATGTAAGGGAGCGTCTTGTTTGCAACAGCCTGTATTGAACATTCTCTTAAGTGAAATGTAGTAAGGTCCAGAAAGACAAATATTCTATGATCTCTCATATATATGTATATAAAATCTTAAAAAATTTGATCTCATAGACCTAGAGAACAGGATGGTGGTAACGGAGGTTGGGTGTGTAGAAGGAAGGAGGTTGGAGTGTGGTTAGTCACAAGATGCATAGTTATTTTAAAGAGGTTACTGTATAGCACCATGACTAGAGTCAATGGTATTTCCTTCAAATATATATGGAGAGTAGATGTTTTATGCTATCGCCACAAAACTGATAACTATGTGAGATGACATGTTCATTAAGTAGCTGCATTTACCATTTTCCAATGTATATGTACTTTATAGCATCATGTTATACAAGATAAACACATACAATGTTGTCAATGAAAAATAAGTTAAAAATTAAGAAATACAAATGTTCTTTAAGGCTTATTAGGTATTTTGAACAAAGAACACAATCAACAACAGAGTTAAGTAGAAAAGAATTCAAGAATTACCTTAGAAGAGGAACAAAACAGTCAATTTCTGAAGAAAATTTAGGTTTCAACAACTCTAGGGATTTTATACTTTATATCTCAGAAGAGAAATGGGCTTGTTCTGTCCAGTGTAACACCGATGCACTGCTGACGTCTGGGCTGTCTTCAAGGAATGCTCCCTACTGAGGAGCTAATAAGTGCAAAAGGTGTATTTCCTTAAAACTTTAAAACTATGGGACTGGGGCTGGGGAGATGACTCAGTAGAATAAGCGCTTCCCTGGCAAGTGCAAGGGCCTGAGCTCAATCCCTGGTTCTTCAAAAAAATAAAAAACAAAACAAAACAAAGCAAAACAAAACTATGGGAGCTGCCTAGCTTAGTTGGCCTGACATGAACAGAAAATTTTTTTTATAGTATGGAATAAATGGGTTGTGCCATGAGCCCTAGGTGAAAGAGCTGCTTCCATTGTTTTAACCACTGATGCAGATCACAGCATGAGATATGGTAGTAGTACCAATCATCCAGATCCTCTGTGAAAGTGGATTCCATGAATGGAGTTGCTGGGTGCAAAATGAGTTTGGCCTTCGTGATTGGCTTTAGGAAGCAAGGTAGACACCCAGAAAGGCTTATTATTGTAACTCAGGTCCCAAGAAAGATAGTTTATCCCAAGGTCCACTTTGCCACACCTCTACATAGCTCTGGCTATACATTAAATTATTGTTTTAGGCTCAGTAGGAGCCTAAAAGGAGGCTATTGTTAGCTGGTAAGGGGTTGATGTATCTCTCTCTCTCTCTCTCTCTCTCTCTCTCTCTCTCTCTCTCTCACCAAGTATTTCCGTTGGGTTTAACTAATTCATAAAGGGTATATATATTCTTTCTACTTAATGTATAGCCCTTGTATACTTATATATACATAAGGTCCTATAAATGTTGTATCTTTATAGTTTAAAGTGTCATTGTTATGGCTTGTGTCTATATGTCCCCCACAGAGCCTCATGCAGTCATAGATGGGATTTTTCAGAGGTGTTTGGTTGTACAGTGTGTGATCCTGGAATTTAATTGTGTGATGCTGGGATTAAGAGTGCCCTATCCTGGGCTAAGTGTAGGTAGACTGGATGGAATATAAGGAACAGAAAGAGGGATGCCATTGCTTATTCTTTACCACTTCACTGCTTTGCTGCATTCTGCCTGGCATGAACAATTTCTCCTCTGCAATGCCCCCTACTTTGGAGCCAGCCAACTATGGACTGAAACCTCTACAAACTTTAAGCCAAAATAAACCTTTCCTGTTTTAACTTTCAGTGTTGGGTATTTTGTCTCAGCAATGAGAAAATTAGCTAAGATAATCATGGACCAGTAACTTTGGCAACATCAAGACTGACTGTTAGAAATTCATGGTCTTGCGTGCTACCCCAGACTTAATGAACAAGAATGTGCATGTTAACAGGCTTCCCTAATGATTCATTAGCACATCAGAACTTGAAAGGGATTGGTTTAGCATTACTGTATAACTATTGAGCACCATATTTTGGTTAGTTAATAAAAATGGGTTATACAAAAGGGTCATCCCAGCATTCAGTGTAAATTGTAGATGGAATACCAGCAGTGCAGGGTTAACAGGGGACTGGAACATGAATTGGCAACATTCAGAGTTTTACTTACTTGCTCAATCTAGCCTCCACTCGAAGTTCTTACTAGCAGGTTGAGAAATATTGTTTTTTACTTTGAGAAATTTATGGTGATGGCTCTATTGCATTTGAAGGGCAAGTCAGGGTATCTGTGTACTGGGATTATCCCAAGATTCCACTCAAAGTGGACCAAGAAAAGTTCTAGAATTATTGTACCGGAAGTAACTTTTTAGTATTCAGTGCATATGGGTATCCTGATCTCAGCCCATATAGTGTTGTCTCACTTTTCTCATCAACCACAGAAGCTCATAAAAATCTTTAGACAAACTATTACTAGCATAAACATGACTAGAAAGCGCATAGGCTCACCATATAGGGAAAAAGGACTATATGGAAGGAAGTCCCTAGCTATCATAGGGATAAACAAGGAGATTTAGAGCTCACTACTCAGTCTTATCTAGGCAGCATGGAGGCTGTGGACAACTGACTGGAAACACTCAAAGTTGCTCAGAGGTGTGGAATGGGCAGGTAAAGCTACCAGGAGAACTGGTGTATTCCAACCCATCAGTTGTGTCTGTTTTGCTTTAAATGTGGTTCAATTTTTAGATACTCCTAAAATTTTGCTTCCAAAGGTTATTTACAAAGAAAAAAATCTATACATCTGGTATCAAAACCTACTTTCTCAAAACCATCCAGTTTTTGTTTTCCTTGACCCAGTTACAAAACTCATGTGATAGTACAAAGAGAAATATTATCTCTCAGTAGCATTCTCCATTTTTCTCTACCCTAGATCTACTACAGTTAGCAAGTGTGATAGAGCTGTACAAAATTTTATTTTTGTTGAGATATTTACATGGTGGGAAATTCTGAATGTGACCTCTAATGTACCTTAAGGTTGTATCAAGGGAAAGTTGCTGTGACAACTTTGTTCTTGCTACCTTGATGATGGCTACATGAAGATGAAAGGCTTATAAATTGTTTCCTGTCCCTAGAGCCTGACAGTCCCCTGTGCTATTTTAATTTGAGCTTTTTGGATTGGAATAGAATGAACGAGCAGGGGAGGTTAATTATCCTAATTAGAAAAGAAGTGAAGCTGTGGCCCTTTTAGGTCAGGCATTTGGACAAGCTTCCTCCAACTCCAAGCTTTGGGCATTTCTCAAATGCCAGCACATACACAAAACATCTTCTGCAGTCCTCTGCCACAGCTCTCAGAGTGAGACAGAGGAGGATTCTTTTCAGGAAATGATGTGTGATCAACCTATGGCCCATAGCTGATCAAAAGTTATCTGGAAGTGGCAGATATGGGGCACAGCTGGAGGGGTATAAGTGTGTTGGTCCAACCCTATGCTTTCATTCTATGTCAGTTTTGCCAAGAAAACTCAATGTAGCTTGGAGAAACACTGCTGTTCTGATCATTTCAAAAGATATTTGTCCTTTTCTGAGTCCCTTGACGTTCTTATCTTTAGCTGGCTGAAGCTATGATGATATCTTTTAGAAAGATAAACACCTCTAGACAGAGGATGCTGGTATTTCTTGGATCAATATGTTGCTGTTAGATTTATTGATTCTGAGATGCAATAACTCTATCTTCTCTTTCTGTCCCATGTGTCATCTATTCTCTGACTAGATCAACCCATCTCCCAGTATAGAATATGCTTTAGATGATATATATTAAAGTTCTTATCACAGTGGCTGGTACATGGTAGGTGCTTTCTAAATGATTGTTGTTTCCTTTACTTCTGTTATGGAATAGTGCATCTGGGGCACAGCCACAATAATCACTTGTTCTGCTCTTTGACTGTTTGAATGCATGGTATCTGGTCAGTTTGTGATGTTGTGTCATATATGGCAAATATGTGCCCTTAGATAAAGTAGAGACTGTATAATATTAAAGATCAAACTGGCCGATTAGTTAGTCAGGCTCAGCAGGTATGTCTAGTGTTTGCTTTTGAATTGCTCATATACCCAATGGATGATTAAGTGAATTTAAGAGTGATCTTTCAAAACAGGCCTCAAATTATTGAATGATCAATTTCTGGGTCTATTACAAATTGTTTAATTCATAAAGAAAAGTCTGAGAACTTTAACATCAATGGTTTCCAATAGAATGCTAGAGAAAGTGGAGGTCTGAATGGGCACTCAGATAAACCAACCCAGCTTCTTTCTACCCCCTATCTCTACTCATCTGTTTACCATCTCTTTGAATTTTACCTTGATTATTTACAACAGGAACAGGGACTTCAAAGTGTGGATAGTATCAAAGAGTGGATACAGTTGAACTCATGTATATTTAATTAAAAATATATTTCTTATTTAAGTATTCTTGAGTAAAGTCACAATGCTAGAGAAAATGGTAAATCATTCCTGTTTCTTATATTTATGTCTTAGTTATTGTCTATCCTCAGCTATCAACTTTTTCCATCTTCTTAGATTTATTCAAAACAACCACCCAGGTACAATTATCTTCCTTCCTGTCCTTTCCAGTAAAAAGAGGGTGAATACCAGTTTTAAAAGATGAGTAGAAAGTAAACAGAAGACATTTGGAATATAAGAAAAAAGATTTTAAGAAAAATGGATGCTATTGTTTAAACTCAAAAGCAGTAGTTACATTGTGGATACTAATCCCTTGTAATTGGACAAGGGTAATATAAGAGATAAATTTTTCAAGGTCTGGGTGTTCATTTTTGGCATCAGAAGTAGCTTTTGGATATGCATAGAACATCCACACATTAGGATATAGTACTTATATAGGCAATACAGTGCTTGTGCAGTCATTTCTCTCTCTCTCTCTCTCTCTCTCTCTCTCTCTCTCTCTGTCTGTCTGTCTCTGTCTGTCTTTCTCTCTCTCCCCACCCACCTAGTGGTTGGACCCAGGGCCTTCACATTGACCTGTATCTCTAACTCCCCCTTTTTAAATTTTGAGACAGTGTCTCCCTAAGTCATTAAATTGCTCAGGCTGGCCTTGCATTTTTATTCTCCTTCCTCTGTCACCCAGAATTCTGGAATTACAGATATGCCTTCCCATATGGAGTCTGTTGGTTTCTTTTATTTTTGTTTTGTTTTGTTAGTTCCTAAGTTTTGGCATTGCATTCTCCCTTAAGTAGAACAGGTCACTCTCCAGTAGTCAGAATTGGCAGCAGAAATTTACTGTACTTGGGTGTTTGTGGGTTTAAAATCAGGTCGGCTGGCATAAGCTTGATTTGCAAGTTTTTTTGAGTCCTAGAAGCCCAAGTCTTAAGTTTAATGCATTTGGACCAGGTAAACAGCCAGAGCAATTCTTTCTGGTGGAAAGATGTATATAGGTGCTATTTCTATTTGGGTGTATATGAATTATGTCCTTAGAAATATTTAACATTATAGAACTTTAAAGGATTGTTGTTTCCTTTGGTCACTTGAGCTTTATACCTAATTGAAGAAGAAAGAACCTGTTGAAAATTGGCAAATAAAACCTTTAGGCATTTTTGTTAAGATTGCCACTGAATCCCTAGACTGTGGTATTATTATTATTATTATTATTATTATTATTATTTGCAGAACCGGGGATTGAACTCAGGTCCTTGAGCTTGCTAGGCAAGCGCTTATTCAACTGAGCCATCTCCCAGGCCCCAGACTGGTATTATTGACAGTAACTCAGTTCATCTCTATTTTTGATCTGATTTATACTATGACTCACTTCTTGCCTTTCACTTAGTAATACAAACTTAATTTCAGCGGGGCTGGGGAGATGGCTCAGTAGAATAAGTGTTTCTCTGGCAAGTGCAAGGGTCTGAGTTCAATCCCCGGTTCCACAAAAAAACCAGCAACTTAATTTCAAAGTATCTTCAGGCTACTATAGCTTTTTAGAAGCAGTTGCTAAACTATCCTTTAATTTTTCAACTACCCTAGGCTTGTCAGATGCATTTCTATTCTTATTTACATGTGAATTGTTTTACCAATCCTCTTGAAGATAGCCATCAAAGGGGCTCTGTTGGCCTATTAGAGATGGTATTAACATCCTGTCCTTAGTCAATTTTAACTAATATTCCTGGGTCTGCTCCTTGGCCGTTGATACTTTAAAAACACTGAATGAGAGAAAGAGCCTGGTAAACCTGTTTTCCCTTGAGGCAGACTCTATTAGAATTATGCATAATGTCCCAAAACATAGTGGTCATATAAGAATCATAGGTATGGTATAATCATAGAGATAAGGAATGAAACAGGACCTTAGACATCATCTGATCTAAAATTTTATTTTACCAGTGCACTCATTGTAGACCAGAGGGAAACATGTCATGCTGAGAGAACGGTAAAGAAATTTGAGGAGAAAATGTCTTCCAGTAACATATGCAACATTTGGTGAGTACTTGAATGAGAAGCAGAAATTCTTTTGCTATTTTTATTGAAAATCTATTGTGTCTCTAAGTCATAGATGTCTACTTTCTTTCCTTAATAAATATAATCAAGTTAATATTGAAGGATCTTTTCTTTGTGCCCAAGGATCTTGCAATCTCAGGATCATCATTCTGAATGTAGATATTCATTATACAGAACCGTAGAAATCAAAAGTAGAGAAAATTGGCCAAATGTGTACTGATTCTGGAGTACACCAAGGGAAGCGTTAATTTTCCTAAATTCCTAATATCACCTGATCTTTTTGTAGTCACTTATTTCTTTCCTATGGTCTTTGGCCTGGAATTGTGGCTATTTGAAGATTCTGACCCATTAGACTGGTTGATTGAGATTTTACTATAAAAAGAAAGCTGAATGTTATTTTGGAACTTGAAATTGGGACAGACACGTGGTATGCCTTCATTGGATTCTTTTTGGACTTAGTGCTAAAACTGGGTCTTTTCAGGCTGATGAGAGAGCCTCCTTAAACAAAAAATGTTTGAAGTGATCTCTGGGATGCTCCTAGGGCATGGAAATCAGATGTTGGGGTGCAGTGATTCAGTCTGTGGGACCAAAGGATGTTTATATTGCAGAGTGACAATGTGTAGCGATAACCATACCAAGAATCAGTAACGATGAAAAGCATGAAACATAGAAGATCTTTAAGTAAAGGAATGAGCATTTTAACTGTATTCCCTTAATAGATACATTTTTTCCTTAAAATGTTTAAAGGTAAAGCATGAGATCATATCAATGAACAGTTAAACTATACCTAGCATTAATTGCCCTATGGACAAATTATACACAGAATCTGCCAAAAACGTATACACTTTATGAAGAGAAAAATAATAGAATGTTTTTTCAACTGATGGTCTCACCCTTGCATGGGGGACCCTTGAGGATGCCATATATTGCAGAAAACCCACTACACTGCTGGCCTTTAGCAAAAATTTAAAGTTGCATGTGCAACAATCTGAATGACCAAGGTTACTCATGTAGCAGTTTGCAGTACTAATAAATGTCTAGAAGCTAATGACCACCATTTTGAGTGCTTCTTACAATGGTAGAGGCCAAAAATAACATGTATTAATCTCATGACATCTCAATAAATTTAGTATTAAAATATTTACACAAGCTTTTCTTTTCCTGAAGTTTGTGTGTATACATGTATATATTTTTTTCTGGCAGAGTCTTTGCTTCAGTTTGCCTTAAATCTTTCCCCATATACGTAGTACTATCATCCAAACCAAGGTGACAAATAGGCCTTGAACATGTACTTTCATTTTACTGTATGGTTCTTGAATAGGGGTACTTAAGTTATCTGGCGAAAAACACTGCTCTGAAAACAGATGAATGATTGCATAATTTGTTTCCTTGTTCAATACTGGACTATAATTGATTATTTTGCTGAATTCACACACCTACAATATTTAAATGGCAATGGAATACCCATCTCTGACAAAACTAAACAAAAATGGGGAAATAAATGAAGGACCATTTTGTATCTGTATATACAAAATAGTTAGGCTAGATATACAGCTATTTTCTCTTAATTCAATGAGAAGAAAGATTTGTACTAATAGTCTTTGAGCAGGATATCATGTCTGCATCTTGTGCTATGAATAACTACTATGAAGACAACAATATGCAATGTATTAATTATTGAAACTGTCCCACTAATCTATTTTGAAACTGTCTCATTGCTATTTGTTTCTCAATAAAATTTAAAAAATGGCATATATCTGTATGGAATGGTGCTACAAGGGCTATATGTTTATCAGAGCTCAACCTATTGTACCAATTTCATTGTATATACATTTTATCTTAATGAAGTAATTAAATTGTTCAACAATTTAATAAAAATAATTAACCTGCATTCTAAAAAATAATAACTCTAGATCTTTTCTACTACTAAGTAATTCTGCTTTCTTATGTGTTTGATCAGTAGCTTGGACATACCCTTGATAGATTCTGCAGCTGACCTCTTCCTCAAAGTGTCACAGCATGTATCTGAATAAAATATAAATACATTAAAATTGATTTGATTTTGAAAAGAGTATTTCAGGAGTTCTTGAAAGTAACCAGGAACTCTTATGGGCTGAAGAAATGCCGAAGAGATTGGCACTGGAAATTTTATGCTTCAAAACTTGGATTTGCAATAGTCCTAGGAGCTTAGGCCATTGAAAAGAAATCCTTTTGTGGGTATGTGATATTGAACATTTGTCCTTTAAGGTTTAGATAGAAAATGGAATTGCCCAGGGGAAAGTCATAACCTTTACAATAACTACTTTCATGGCCTTTCTTTGACCTTATCAAGAGATTAAAATCTCTAGATGGAACCCTGTGGCTTGTGGGGAAAGATTTCTGAATTAAGAGAGTGCATGGCCATTTTGCCCTTGACATCTCTTCACATACAAGAATGGCTCAGAGCAGTTACAACTCCTGGGACCTGGGAATATAATCTCTAGGAGGAGACAGAGGCTCAGAGAAGGACAATGATTAACTCATAGTCACACAGAAAGCAGCTTAGCCAACATTTTAACACAGAATCTATCTCATTCGAACAAAAGCCAACATTTAGTAAGAGCCAAAGTTTTATAGTCCAGAACATCAGTTTTCTTGTCTAAAGTTGATTGTAAGCTCTTTAAAAATGTTCAATCTGTCATTTAGAAGGTATGCTTTTCACAGAAGCCTCATTTATTAAATTATGAGAATCAGATAACCTTGTTGTAGGCTTTGAGCATAGATTGTATTTCTTACTTTTGTTGGCCATGTATGAAGGCCCAATCATTGGCCATGAAGTTATATAGGCAGAAAAGCCTGAATTACTAAGGAAAGTCATACTCACTTTAGAAAACAATTCGAAGATTTCAATTAGTGAATCTGCTTGAAATCTTGTATGAAGACACAAATACAAAAACATTTGAAGTTAATTGTCTAATTCTTACATCAGCTAAGAATGGAGTATTATTCAGCTATTAAGAATGATAAACTGCAAGCCTTTATATTGAAGTGGATGCCACTTGAACATATACTCATAAGTGAAATAAACCAGACACACATGTGTAAATATCATATAGTTTCCCTAGTATAAGAACTCAAAAGAAGAAATACAAATAGAAAGATATAATACAAGTAAAAGGAAAGCAGAATCTCAAGGACTAACTAATCAAGAGAGGGAAAGGAGAAGAGCTAGGAAACATGACAATGTCAAGCCATACAGTTATATGTAAAAGATGAGCAAGGCAATGATCCTGAGAATATTCAGAAGATTTTTTAATCTATCAGTTAATTGGAAAGAGTCTCACCCTGACTAACTATATATACTGATACCTGTGAACTAAGCTACTGCACTGCAGATGGTAATTTGTAATAGTAGTTTCATGTTTATAGTGCTTGTCATTCTGGTAGTCTGAATATGGGCTGCTTGTCATGACATGCCAGTTGCTGCTATGATGTCTCTCAGGTAGATGGTTGTTCAAGGAGAAGGGGGTGGTGAATGAAAGCAAGAGACAGGAAAAGGAATATTGTGGGACTGTCCTGCTTCAAGGTTGTATATGGTGAGATTTTTGGACTTATGTGCAAACATAAGAAGTATATAATTCTTTATGCCTATTTTTAAAATATATTCTAATTTTTAAATGTTTTTTTATCATATTCTGTAGGGACTTAAAGTTCAACATATCAATACTTGACTAAGAATGCACAGTAGGATTGGATCTCCAGCAATTTGAGAAGTTTGGATTTATAATTATTTTCTTCTTTTTTCTCTTCAGATAGCTTAAAAAATTATACAGTGTCTCCATTACTCTTCTCTCATTGCTGGGACAAAATACCCAACACCCAAAATGAAGGAAGGAAAGGTTTATTTAGCTCACAGTTTGTGTAAGTTTCAGTCCATACAAAGGCAGTGGACCCCAAGGCAGTCTCCAAGACAGACTGGCATATGGCAGAGGGCAACAGTTCATGGCAGTGGAAGGTAGCAAAAGAACAAAAGCAGATGGGAGGAGTAGCAGGAACAAAGGCAACAGAGAGCAAGTCTGTCTCCCTTAAGTTGCATTCAAGCTATCTGCCCCAGGCTGGGTACATTACTCATACCCATAATCCCATTTGATTATGAGTTAATCACAAACTCTAGAAGTCTGCCTCATGTGCCCCTTGACTGCATGAGGCTTTTGGGAGACAACTAAGCACAAACCATAACATACAATTAAGCATGTGAATTTTATATCAAATAAAGCAGGGTTCAAATTCTAGCCCTACCATTTACTAGCTGATTTTGAAAAATTTGCTCAACTTCTCTGTGCATAATATTCTCCCTTCATAAAATAAAAAATAATGATATCACTTTTGTTGGATCATTATTGTGTGTTGAGCATTGTTCTGTGCTTTTTATACTTATTAACTTTCCTTCAGAAAGATTCTTTTGGCTGGCTCAGGCTGCCTTAAGGGCAGGCCTCATGTGCCGTGTGGAGCTGGGGATCTAAGCGTGGTCACCTGTGCCTAACTGAGTTAGCCCAAGCAGGCACTTTAAACAACTGGGCTAACTCGGAAACCCCCATATTAACTTTTCTAATACACATATAGATGGGGTAGGCACTACAATTATATCCATTTTATAGATGAAGAAACTAAGGCATAGGGAATTTAAACATCTTGCCCAAGACAACACAGCTAGTAAATAGTAAAGTCAAGGTTCAAATTCAGATCACCTAAATTTAGAGTTGGCACATGTGACTGCTACACTATACCTATCTCTGGATTATTGTGAAGATTAAATGGGTTGCTATTAGAAAAGTATAATTTAGGGCCTTTACAATATCTACTGCACTTGATAAACATTATATATTATTGCTATTTTTCTGTACTTCCCCAAACACTAATTAGTAACTTGTGATTTATTTCATTTTTGAAACCTGTTAGTAAGCCAACCCACTTTATCTTTCCTATGATTGTACTATTTCAATGTAAACCACAAATTTATACTTTTCTGGATAAAAACTTAAGGTATATATCATTTCATGTACTGAAATCAAGCATTTCATTCTCATGAGATAATACAGAAATGAAGTTCTGGTCATAAACAATCAGTAATTTAAGAACACTTCATTTAAAAACTCTATTGCACAAAAGGTCTTAAGCTAACAGTTACTGTGAACAATAAGACAAAGTTAAATTGCAGGCTATACATCACCAAGTGGACTGTCAACTTTGGTAAAGGCTTCTGCTTTCTGCTCCAGTAAACTAAATGGATGTTTCATGTCCAAATTGAAATTTGGAAGGAAACTACTATAATTATTTATTTATGTGAAATGTATTTGTGTGCAAGAATTAGTAATGCCAATTAAGGCAATTTAGATTTGCTGATTTCCTTAACACTGTATTTTCCACTGTTTATTACTGGAGTAATTATTGTGTCAAAGTAATTTCTGAGGGAACATAGCATAATTCATCTCAAATCCCATTTAAATGATATAGATGTTTTGCCTCATGAGCAGTAACAGACGTCTAAATGGTGTATGGAGGTTGGGTGGGGTAGGGAGGGTACTAGTTACATGATGAGGAAATACAGCAAGTTTGATTCCTTAGCACAATGTAAGAGTACAGCATCCTATTTATTTAAATACTTGTCTCAAAGCACATGTCGCAGGGGCAGCATGGTCTATAGACAACAAAGGTTAGTATTAAGAAGATTGGGCCAGAAGTCAGAAGACCTGCAAGATACATTGTCCTCTCTATTGATCTGGTTATGGGACCTTGGGAAAGTTGCCACATCTTTCCACGTCTTCCAAAGTAGAGTTAATCAAACCAGTTTCAGCAATTAGATCCAAAGACATTATTTGGCAAAATAGTTTGACAAGCAAATATGGTACTACAAGTCAAGGTAGCACTAGGAATTATTTGGCACACATTCAATCTCTTTATATATACAATGCAAAACCAAAGGTCATTCTCTCTCCATTCCAAGATAAGAGTGAGAAAAAATATCATTCCATTGTGCAGAATACCTCTTATGCCAGAGGCAGTATACATTTTATTTTTAAATTTTATTTGTTATTTATTTTTTAATAATTTTATTGAGAAATAGCAATGAGAGTTTCAAAACAGATTAGTAGAACAGTTTTAATAATTAACACATTGCATATTGTTGTCATCTTAGTTGTTACTCATAGTACAGGATGCAGACATGATATCCTGTTCACAAACACTGTTAGAACAACTCTTTCTATTCATTGAATTAAGAGAATGCAGCTATATATCTTTCCTATTTTGAATATACAGATACAAGATGATCGTTCTTTTGTATCCCCTTTTTTGTTTAGTTTTGTCAGAGAAGGGTATTCCATTGTCATTCAAAAATTGTAGGTGCATGAATTCAGCAAAGTATTCCAATACAGTCCAGTAGTCCATAATAGTAGTGGGTTTTCCATTTTATTCCATCTGCAAATTGCTTATGTTAGTGGATACATTTCAACATTAGCAAGGATAGAAGTCCTATCAAAGGCAGCTAAAATCCAGGAGATCCATCCCTTTTCCTAAATTTTATCAATTATGTCATTGATAAAAAAATCACAACAGGATGAAGCATGTGTGTGGTCTTTCTTTCTTTCTTTCTTTCTTTCTTTCTTTCTTCTTTCTTTCTTTCTTTCTTTCTTTCTTTCTTTCTTTCTTTCTTTCTTTCTTCTTTCTTTCTTGGTGTAACCAGGGATTGCACTCAGGCCCTTGTGCTTGCCAGGGAAGCGTTTATTCCACTGAGCCATCTCCCTGGCCCCCACTTTCTATATTTAGAAATATTTTGGTTCAGTCAGAACCAATGAACATTTCTTTCCATTCTGTTTCTACTCAACTATCATTTTATTGGAACAATCGTTCTCATTTTGTAGATTCCACTTTTGAGTAAGGAGTTGCTAGCCCTAGTTATGGGCCAAGACAAGTCACAGTGTACATTAGGTGGTACCCTTCTTGCAGTGTGACCATTAACTCAGAATACTTCTGAAGTACGCTACTGAAATATCCAGCTCAGTATCCTGTAACATAAAGAACTTCTCCATGCAATTTATTACAATAGGTATTATGAGGCACAATTCTGATACTAGAGGACCAAATGTACAATCCATACAACTGCACTGTGCTAGCATGCATATAACCATAAAATATTCAGAATTTGTGTTATTAACTAGTCTCATGGAGAAGATCTACCATGCTGTGTGAGATATATTTTGGGAGGGGGCTACAAACTGATTGATTTCTTGAAATTTACATTTCTACCATCCTTTTAATCATTCAACTTCTAAGAACTACCAAATACTGATAAATACTTAATGAATGCAAAATAAGGCCCTTTAACAAAGGCAGCTAAAAATTATTGTTTGCTTCTTAAGGAAGATTAAGTCCTAGTTTTGTCTTTAATGAGAAATTATTTAACATAGCATTTCTTATAGTGTCTGTGCAGAAATAAAGAGCAAGATATAAATCAGCTGACAGTTATCAGGGAACCCTCCTAATGGTTCTAAAAACAGCAAAGTCCATTTGTGATCTTTAACTGTTTGAATTCTGATTGGCTAGAGTATCACCTTGGTTTTTTTGGTGTTTAGTTATCCCAAGCAGATAGGCTTTTGAGCACATTAAAAACAAAATTTAAAAATTTTAAAACATATGCACAGTGCTTTTTTCTGCAGCAGAGCTACAGAAATTGACTGCTTGTATGGCACTTACAAAAGAAGCAATGCTGATAGGGATTTAGTACAAACCCCTAAGGATGATGCCCAGGTTCTACATGGATAGGATGAAGACGAAAAAGAACCAGGAGTAGGCTTTGCTCAATTGACGGTAGCTTTGTGTATCTTAGTGTGGTGCTTCCCAAGGTGCGAGTCTTGTTCTAAGAAGTATTCCCAGTAGTAGTTACAGAAATGTCTTCATCATTCCTTCTTTTTACTGTTTAGAAGCAAGTCTCTTTGGGCACAAGAAATCCTAGAGTCAGCTTCTATTTAGTGCTAGGTGACATTTCACTTGAGAGGCAAAGCTTCATGACATCATAAAACTGGATTCCAAACAGTATGACAAGACTAAACAGATGCTCCTCCTTTATCAGAAAATTTGGGACACTACCAAGTAACGTGACGTTACAGTACAAGTTCTCATATGTCCTGAGTCTTAATGGACCTTGGAAGGCTAGGGCCAAAATGTTGGCTTTCCTTGCAGCCCTCCTTTTTCTCTAATTTTGGTCTGCAAACTTAGGTTGTTAACCCTCCAGAAGACAAGCTTATTGTTATTATCATACAACCTAGTCTGTTAAGCTTAACCTCACTGTCTGAATATCAAACATCTTAGGCATAACATGGAACAGGTATTTTTCATCAAGTATTGATATGTTGAACTTTAAGTCTCCACAGAATATGATGAAAAAACATTTAAAAAATTAAAATATATTTTAAAAATAGTTATAAAGAATTACATTATTCATATGTTTACACGTAAGTCCAGAAATTTAACCATATATAACCTTGTAGCAGGACAGACCCACAACATTCCTTTTCCTATTTCCTGCCTTCATTTACCTCCTCCTTCTTTTTTAACAATCATCTACCCAAGATACATCACAGCAGCAACTGGCATGTCATGACAAGCAGCCCGTATTCAGAAGACCAGAATGACAGGCACTCCAAGCATGAACCTACTATTTTAAATTGCCATCTTCAGTGCAGTTTCTTACTTCACAGGTGTCTGTTATGGGGCCAAAGAGGAAAGTGATTGATGATGTAGAGTGTGCCTAAGGAAAGTCACATGGGGAGAAAACATTCTCTCAGGCTTTCCCAGAGAGCACACTGGCCAAGCAATGGCTGTGACTCATCCACATGGCTGACATTGACAAAGGTTCTACAATCTGAGATACAGGATCTCAGGATAAATCCTGAGGGGATTTCACTGACCTTTTCAGACCCAAGAGCTACAACTCTTGTTGCATAGGTCTTGCTTTACCTTGGTCTTAACCATCCAGCAGAAAAGTATAAAAACAAAGTATAAGAAGTAGAGTCATGTTGTTATGTTGAGCTATAGGGGACTCAGGTCAACAATTTCTGACATTGCCAGTCAAGCGGACGACCCATTACTATTATGGGATACTGGACTCTTTTAGAATATTTTGCTGAGTTAACACACCTCTAAATACTTAACCCAGTCATGGCCCATGATGAATACTCAATAGAATATTTATTAATAAGGACTCTCTCAGTAGGAGGTGACAGAAACCTGACTTAAACTGGATGGAAAAGAAAGGTATCAGTGGTGTAACTGGAAAGTTAGAGACTGCTTGATGTCAAGATGGTCTCTTTCCTTATCCCTTGTCCCTGCTTTACAAATCTATAATTTTGACTTAAAACCTATGAATCTCGGTGCCTTAGTCTGTAAAGATGAGCAACCATCGTAAATCTCCTTCACAGAATCACTGAATGTGAGTTAGTGCATTTTATTTATTTATTTATTTATTTATTTATTTATTTATGAAACCGGGGATTAACTAATGCCCTTGCACTTGCCAGCCAAGCGCTTATTCCACTGAGTCGTCTCCCAGCCCCATGATTTACTTTCAACAGGGCTTGGCGCATAGTCTTAAATAGGTGTTAGCTACTACTACTGTTATTGTTATTATTAAGAATTTCAATATTTAATGACCTCTTCTTTTATTTTACTTTAACCTCTTTATACACCTCTCACTCTCATTTGTTACTTCAACTACTTCTTTTAGTCTCCTTCTTACTCTCCTTTCTTTATTCTCTTTCTATTACCTAAACTATTACCACTCCGTGTTACGGTTTTATCTAAAATATCCTCCTGAATTCTCATTTGTGTGTAAAATAATGGGATCATGGAGATGTCATACTTATCAAGAGATTCAGGGGGCCGAGGAAATGGCTCAGTGGAATAAGTGCTTCCCTGGCAAGCGCAAAGGGCTGAGTTAAATCACCGGTTCCTGGTTCCACCCAAAAAAAAAAAAAAAGATTCACCATGAATGAGTTTAGAGCTGGGACCTGGTTGGGCTGGGTCAATGGGGCTGTGACCTAGAAAGTTACATTTCTCCCCAGTTCTTCTCTCTCTCTCTCTCTCTCTCTCTCTCTCTCTCTCTCTCTCTGTCTGTCTGTCTCTCTCTCCCTAACTCTTTTCCCAACCCCATCTCTCATTTCCTTGCTGCTATGCTTGAGGGCCTTTTCCTTTTCCTCTGCCTTGGCCCTTTGTCATCCTGTTTTTCACGTTAGAATTTGACAGCCATGGAGATGTTACATTGGGTGGGGTTTCATCTCAGTTACGAACAAGCAAAAACACAGTGTATAAATGAACATCTTTATTCCACTGAAGATTTGCTCTTTCATGAACCTTATTCTTCCTTTCAAACTTCTTTACATAATATTTCATGGTTAGGATTTATTAAATACTGCGTAACAGTGTGTGTAAGTTACTGTACTGGGCTCTTTATGACATTCGGATTTATTTAAGAAATGATCTAAATACCTTAGTATAACTATACTCTACTGATTCAAACAGGAGCTTGTCAAGGACAAGTGTTAGGATTGTCTGATTCATTCTGAGGTCCTGCTACTTTCATTCTTCTCTTTAATATGCTTTCTTTTCAAAAGTTTAGTGGCTACCTGCTCTTCTTTGCTTAGACTTGACTTCCACGAGGGACATCATACTGAATTCTGCCTTTTCCCTAAACTATAAATTATCTTTTTTTTCTACTGCCTTAAACAACAACAGCAGCAGCAACAACAATAAAAATAATAACAATAAAATACCAAAAGTCATTGTAGACGTTGGATTCTGATCTTTTCTGGATAATAATAGGAATGGAATACATCTATTACCAGAAGGCCCTTAAGAAACAATATTAATGAGACTTAACACAATAGGTCAGGGAAAGCAAAACCTTTAGGCATTAAATTCCTTTTCAAGTCACATTTTGTAGCCATCCATGGCATCCTGCAGAAATTTTTTTAAAAATTATTTTTTAATTTTTTTCATTACTACTGGACTATATTGGAGTACTTTGCCGAATTCACACAGCTACAATATTTGAATGACAATGGAATACCGACCTCTGACAAAACTAAACAAAAATGGGGGATATAAATAAAGAATCATTTTGTAGTGAAAAAATATATATCTGTATATACAAAATAGTTAGGACAGAAATTTTGATTTTGAAGTGTCTATAGACTCTGACCTGTACTGTAACATCCTGTAACTCAGTTGTGTCTCAAATTTTCTGATGAAGGAGATTATGGGTCCACAGAAGAAAGTGATCAATGATCACTAGAGTGTGCCTAGTGTGAGTCACATTGAGAGAAAATATTCTCTCAGGCTTTCACAGAGAGCAAATTGGTCAAGCAATGGCCATGACTCATCCACATGGCTGACACTGACAAAGGATCTACAAACTGTGCTACAGGGTTTCAGGTTAAATCCTGAGGGGCTTTGACTGACCTTGGCAGATGCAAATGTTAGAATTCTTGTTATATAGGTCTTGCTTTACCTTAGTCTTAACCATCCAGCAGAAAAGTATAAAAATGGAGTATAAATAGTAAAGCCATATTAATATGCTGAGCTGTGAAAGGCTCAAGTCAACAACTTCTGACATTGCCAGTCCTATGGATAACCCACTACTATTACAGACTACTGGATTATATTGGAATATTTTGCTGAATTCACTCATCTACAATATTTAAATGACAATGGAATACCCATCTCTGACAAAACTAAAAAATAGTGGGATACATATGAAGGTCCATTTTGTATCTGTATATTCACAATAGTTAGGATAGATATACAGCTACTTTCTCTTAATTCAATGAGAAGAAAGATTAGTACTAATAGTGTTTGTGGACAGGATATCATGTTTGCATCTTGTACTATGAATAAACCGCTATGAAGACAACAATATGCAATGTATTATTTATTGAAACTGTCCTACTAATCTTTTGAAGCTGGCTCATTGCTGTTTGTTTCTCAATAAAATTATTTAAAGTGGATCTATACACTCTGATATGACTGGCTACTTCCTGACTTTCCCAAAGTCTTTTTCCATTTTGTCTTAAAGTGTTACTGAGCCTGGGTTTCACACTACAGGGAGTTCTTGGTTGGTCCCTTTGACATCAAAGCATCAATAACTCTTCCTGAGAGCCATTATTGATCTTTCCTTAGGGTGAGACTCCCCAGGAGCCAACCTTTAATATAAATCATTTTAGAGTTTTTAAACTTTTGCCCATGATTTGGGGGGAAGCAGGCAGTGAGGGCAAGGGGCTTTGCAGCTCAACCTCAAGTTATAGAAAAACCTTTGTATTGATTAGCCAGAAGTTAAAATGAGTTTGGAGACTTTGTGGAAATAAAGATATGGAGGTGAACTGCACTTAAAACATTTGAGCCACTGTATAGCTGCCCACAGCTGGAGTCTATTCTATAGTTCATCTTCAAATACAATTTCCAGTGCATCCAGGTATAAATCCATTTAAAAAGCAGAAAAGATTTGAATTCATAGAGTAACTTTCATGATGACTCTGCTAGCTAAGTTTTAAAGGCTTTCCCTGTGAAGGTCCATGTATGGAGCAAGTTAGTTTGTGTTTGAGTCTATTACCAAAGTGTCTGAAGAAATTCCATTTTCAAAATTCAATGTGGCTCAGCATCTAGAAATAAAATAAAACAAAACTAGACACATACATGGATATTTGTTTTGATAATTAACCTCTTGTGAGAAACTTCATTCTTTGAATTCTGGTAGTTTAAAGCAAAAGCTAGAACTATAAGCATATGACATAATGTTTGGCATATAGTAATTGCCCAGTGAATTGTCACTGATTTGAATTAAGACAGCTAAGACCTTCTCTTGATATTTGGCAGGCATTGTTTCTTGTTTACTACATGCCAGTTTCCTTCGTTGCTAGAACAATCCTGATTTTCTTTTAGGTGTCTATGTGCCCAGCTAAGTACTCCCTTTCCTAGACTCCCTTGTGATATATTTCTGACCAGTGACATGCAAATGGAAGTTTGTTGAGAGGTGGAAACGTTCTTGTTTTGTTCATAAAAGGAGACAGATAAGATTAGAAGACCTTGAGTATTTAGTAGTATTCATGAGCATTGTCTCTGTAGCAGAAACAATGCTTCCAACGAACTAGTTGGAGTCTTTTTTAGGTAAAATAATCCCTATTTGTTTAGACCAGACAGTCACGTTTTTGTCCCTTGGGGCTTCATACGATCCTCATAGGTATAAATCTTTCTCCCACCAGGAAATGTCTGGTTAGTTCCTTGATATTTAATATTTTTGAGGGCACTTCATGCATATCACCCTGGTATTCTAGTGTGCCCAGCTGACCTCTGTTCCCTATCACCAATACACCAAAGGTTAACCATTTTATATTTTATTCCTTAGGGCCTTGCAAAGTGATAGAAATTAAATAAAAAACCTCTACATATTAAAGCTTTAATTTACAGCAGAATCCTCTAGTATATCAGACTTAAATGATGACTCCTTTGAGTGTTACAGTTGGGTTTTGACAGGTGTGGCAGGCAGATCAAAAGATGTACTTTTGGTCAGAGAAAGATTTTGAGTGCTCAACAATCCCATCTGAGAAGTGGGCTGCCTTCAAAATTTCTGGCCCTATTTTGGAACTAAGAGGGATAACTTTTTATTATTTTCATAGATTTTATTCAAATAGTAACATTTGCATGATCCAAAAAATAATGTAAAAAGAAGAGTGGATACGACATTGTGCAGAATTATAAAAGTTATTATGATACATAAAATGAGTGTATGATTATTATGTCTAATGCAAATATATTTTAGGTATATACTGTTACATACACATGAATACAGACACACACACACACACACACACATACACACTCCTGGAGATGAAGAAACAAAAGAGGTGGAGAGAACCCACGTGTTTGGTTCTGTCTTCTAGCAGTCTATGCACTGTAGGACACTATTTTCTGACCTTCATTAGTTAATCTACTTTATGTAGAATTCTGTTCAGAAGCCCATAATAAGGAAATGCAAGACATACATTGATTGTTCCAAAAGACAAAATATATATTTGATGTAACTTGACAATAAATCAAAAGGGAGAAACATCAGAAGACTCAGCTTCCAAATCAAGTAAAAGGATTACATTTCATCCCCAAACTTTCAAAGTTCTACCTACCCTAGAGAGGTATGAAGAGGTGTATGCCAAGCAAGGAACTGAAAACATTTTAGTGCTGCAGCAGGAGAGGTCCATTCCTGTGCTTGACTCTTTTTTTAATCAGTACTGCTCTTAGTTATTTTCCTCATTACCTTTTACTTGCTCTTGCTTAATGTCTCTTTTCTCTCATATCTTAATGAATCATTTCAATATAAGCTATAGCATTTGTTTTTTATGTATTTGGTACAGGGTCTCACTATGCAGCTTGGATTCATAGTGATCCTCTTGTGTTAACCTCCCCAGCACTGGGATTACAGGTGTGCACCACCAGTCTTGGTGGCTGGCTCAGTTCACCCAGGGGCAGGGCCAGTGCAGCATGGTGGGCTATGACATTTCTTAGAACATTAAAACAAAATGAAAGTCAGTATGGAATACGAGTGCCTTTGAAATATCTCCAGAACATGTCATAAAAGAAGCAAAACATAAAAGAGATAAAACATTTTAAAACACAGAGTAAAATAAAATAAAAACATCTTAAAAATAAGAGAATCATTTCCCTGCTGGGTGGTGTTGTTCAAGGACTTAACTTGTGTGTACTTTAGTAACCTGAGATATGTCCCAGAAAGATGTATTCACATGGGATGTGATGGGATGAGGTATGTGGAAAGGTGAAGGAGAAAGAGCCTGGTGTTTGTCTGTCCTCATTCTACAAAGCTTTTTTTTTGTTTGTTTGTTTTTGTTTTTGGTACCAGGAATCAAATTCAGGATCTTGCTCTTGCCAGGCAGGTGCTTTGTTGGTCAGCTATCTTCCCAGCTCTTCCATGGGACTTTTAATGGGTTATACAAATCCAGGAAAGGGAAATGTTGACCATTTACAATAAAGGAGACTTTTCTTAGAGCCTTTGTACAAATTCAACATTAAGTTCTTTTACTAGGACTTCTCTAACTTTGTTGTATTTCAGAAATGCCTGGTGAGCTAAGACACTTAAGGTTTCAGACTTTCAGGACTCCTACACATTTTGATTTACCTAGTTTGTAGTGGGCTCCCATAATTTCAATTCTTAATAAAAATGGCAAGGAGTAGGGGCCGGGGAGAAGGCTCAGTGGAATAAGCGCTTCCCTGGCAAGCGCAAGGACCTGAGTTCAATCCCCGGTTCCGCAAAAAAATAAAATAAAATAAAATAAAATAAAATAAAATAAAATAAAATAAAATAAAATAAAATAAAATAACATAACATAACATAACATAACATAAAATAAAATGGCAAGGAGTTTTGCCACTGCTTGTCTGGGGATCAGACTTTGAGAAAAAAAAATGCCTGCTATAGTAGGAAGAGAGATGTCCCTCTTTGTTACTGCCTTCTGGACTTGAAATCAGAGGGCTTTACTAGTTTTAGCAAAACCTGGCAGAGAAGGAAGCAAATGTTTCTACTGGAAATGGTGCCAGCCAGTGCATTTGTGGTAAGAAAATGGGGTCATTTTTCAGACATCAGGAAGATTTCTTTCTGTGACTGAGATGACACTTGCCCCTGTGTGGCAGTGAAGGGAAGAGGGTGGCAAAGGAAATTACAGAACATGCAGAGCATTACTTCCTTTATTTCAATTTTCCTTCTCACATAGATTCGGAAATGTTTCTTTTAATCTTAAGATATCCATAGGATTTTAAATAATGGCTCATCTAGTGATCCTAAGTATGTTTCTTGAACTAGGAATAGTAGTACTACGTGAAGACTTGATAAAATGTACATTCTTGGGACTCCTTCTTTAGATCTATTGAAGTAGAAACTCTGAGGCTCAGGCTCAGTAATTAAAATTTTAGTCAACATTTCTGATAATTTTAATGCATGTTAGAAAGCCATCAGCCAATGCAACCAGCTACCTGATACACTCTCCAGTGCCCAAGTCTGAGCTCTCTGCATCTTGTGTGTCACCATTCCACTCAAACTCCAACATGGGATGCTGTGCTGAATACAGAATAGGTGATTGTGAAATAGTTGCTCTAATCAGCTGCTCTTCTCTAGTATCCTAATTCTTTCAGTATTAGTAGTAAAATTATATGAGTTGATAATTATATAAAGTTTGTAAGGCAGTCATTTTTTTCAGTATGTCTTTGGTGAAGTGGGGCAAATTGTACTTACAAAAAGCTTTCAGAACACTCTGATGATAAATAAGCTTTGATAAGTACCACAGGGAAAAGGAATGTGTAGCCAGTTTTAGGGTACCATGACAACCTAGCAGAATCTCAGGATCCATTTCTGTAAAGAGAGGTCATGACTCTATCAACTGCTTAAGATCACTCTAGAGATCAACAGAGATGATTGCTTTTTATTACTCATAGGACATAATCTTGGAATGCACATACGCCCTTTTTTCACATATTAGCATTTTTAGCCACTCAGAAGTTCATCAGTGTATTTTTGGAGGCATTAAAACCTTTCTGAAGGAAATGTATCCCCATAGACAATGATATCACAGACAAGTGTCCTCAACACAAGGATGCAAATGGGCATTTAGTATGCCAGGACCATATTATGCAAAATAATGGCTCTCAAACTGAGTCGCTTAAGGACATTATCATGGCAACTGTTATTATCTTAATCATGACTTTTACCTAATCTACTCTGAGGGCTACAAAGTTGAGAGCAATATTCGGATATTATTCATACTGTGAAAAGATTAAGCTGACCCCAATGTGGTCTGCATGGGAGAAAGTCAATATAAATATTGTCAAAGTGGGCCGGCCTGATAGCTCAGTGAACTAAAGATCTGCTTAGGCGGACACACTGGCCAGGGTTCGATCCCCAGCATGCTATGCTGGCCCCGCCCCTGGGGCACGCTGAGACAGCAATTGAGACAGGACATTGTGCCGCACGCCTGTAATTCCAACGTTTGGGAGGCTGACAACAGGAGGATCACTACAAGTCCTATCTATGTAGTGAGACCCTGTAGACCCTGCATCCCCTGTACTAAAATGTATTAAAAAAATTAAAAAAAAATTGTCAAAGTAAAACTGACATGGGTGTCATGACATGGTATACTGAAAAGAACACTAGCCTAAGACTTTAGAAATTTGATTAACTAATATCAGCTTTCCATAAGTCCTATAGTATTACTAAGCCAGAGGTTTAAGAATTCATGCAAGAAGATGTATGGCAATCTTGAAAGTATCATAGCATTAAATTTTATGTAACTCGAAACTTTAGCGAATAAGTTTTCCTCACCATTTAATCACTGATATAAAGAGGCAATAAATAAAAAGCCTCTGAAATTGGAGATTTCACCAAACCTGTGTGTTGAGCTCAATTCACATTCTAGCTGTATGTACTGTCATTTTTAATTCTAGAAATTGACAGTATTCAAAGGGGTATCTCAAATATCCTGCATAAGCCTCAGAGTCAAAATATAGCTTCAGTAACAAGCTAGATACTTAAAAAAAAGCCAGAATTAGACCAAATTAAATCAATTGCTTTAGCAGTCTGTTAGTTTCAGCTAAAAGTCAGGAGTGTCTGTTAACTAGAATAGTACATTCCTGAAAATAATAATGAATTTATCCTCACCTGCTTTATTTTTAGTAATAAAAAGTAATTATGTTTAATCTGGCTTTTTGCTATGGAAAAGTTCCATAGCCAAATTCAAAACATTACAAAAAAGTTAAAACATTTTCTACATGGTTTAGGGGCAATAATGAAACAAGAAAAAAGGTAAGAATATAATGGAAAGGAACACCTGGGTGATCTGGTTTGGTTATGATGTTGAAAACCTGGTTTATCTTTTTAAGAGGAACTCAGTAGTGTTCTGTGATGAGACTCAAGGCAGTGATGATTGATTTTCTCTGGGAGATTTTTTTCAGAGCTATGTCATTCTTTATTTTTTTTCTGTATTTTAAGGAAGGGTCTACAGGGTGTTCAGGATCTCACTACTAGATCAGACTCATAGTGATCCGCCTGTTTACAGCTTCCCAGGAGCTGGGATTACAGGCACGTGCCACCACGCCCAGTCTCAATTGCAGTTTCAGTGTGCCCTGGGGATGGGGCCAGCAGGGCAAGCCCAGGGATCAAACCCTGTGTCTGCTTGCAGGTGCTTTAATCTGTTGAACTATTTTTTTCAGTGGAACAGGGGATTGAACTCAGGCCCTTGCACTTGCCAGGGAAGTGTTTGTTCTACTGAGCCATCTCCCTGGGCCCCTGCTGAGCTAATTGGCTGGCCCTTATGCCATTCATTTGCGAAATGAGAACTCCTAAGCACCATTTGATTCTTTTGCTCCAGATGTAAGACAGAGAGGTACAAACACCTTCAATCTCACAAACATTCAGTTTTATGCAAATTGGGAATAAGGTGTGTTGATTCATCAGTTTAATTTAAGTGCTTTTTAAATGTACCTTATGGGAATTTGTGATTTTCATGAAGTCAATATAATATAAACTAACTATTACATCAGCTTCAGCATAACTTTATCTTTTTTGGGTATTTTAAGGAGGTCTTGCAGGATTCTTGATCCATGAGGTGGAATACCAAGAATCTGTGCATTGTGATATGCAAGAAAACCTCAGTCACAGAGAAATCTGTGGAGGTTTGAAGAGCTGAGAAATAGCTGTGTGCTGTATCATTTTAATAGAAGTTGCAGGATGCTATCTACATTTTTTCCCACAGGACAGGCTTTTATTAACTTATAGTAATAAGTACATTCTAGGCTCCCACTTACCCCAGACCTCACTCCTGGGAATACAAGGACAGACAGATGGCATCATCCCTAACTAAGTGGCAGAAAACTCCAAAGGTGAAAAACAATGGAGAAAGGTAGATAGTCCTTCCTTCTGGAAAGGAAATAAAATTTAAAAAATTTCTGTCCTTTGAGAGAGAGAAGAAAAATGAAAAATATCTTGTTCCCTTAGCCTAAGATATGAGACAGTTTCAAAACTGATTACTAGCACAGTTTCACTAATTAATACATTGCATATTGTTGTCTTAGTGGTTATTAATTGTACAAGATGCATAAAATGATATCCTGTCCACAACACTATTAGAACAAATCTCTCTATTCAATGATCCAAGAGAATGCAGCTGTGTATCTATCTTAACTATTTTGAACATACAGATACATAATGGTCGTTCATTGTATCCTATTTTTTTGTTTAGTTTTGTCAGAGAAGGGTATTCCATTTGTCATTTAAATATTGTAGGTGCCTGAATTCAGCAAAATATCCCAATATAGTCCAGTAGTCCATAATAGTAGTGGGTTTTCCGTAAGACTGGCAATGACAAAAGTTGTTGACTTGGCTGGGGGGATGGCTCAGTGGAATAAATGCTTGCCTGGCAGTCACCAGGGCCTGAGTTCAATCCCCAGTTCTGCGAAGAAGGTTCTGCGAAGAAGGAGAAGGGGAAGGGGAAGT
>NW_004524800.1:3644049-3652101 GCF_000260255.1 Octodon degus | reverse complement strand
TGCTCCCGTGTTTGGTGCATACATATTTATGAGTGTTACCTCTTCCTCTTGAATTTTTCCCTTAACCAGTATATAGTGACCTTCTTTATTTCGCTTCATCATTGTTGGTTTGAAGTTGAGACTGCCTGAGAATAGGATTGCTAGCTCTGTTTTTTTCTGAGGTGCTGGGGCATGTAGTATTGTTTCCAACCTTTGACTTTCAGCCTATGAATGTTTTTATGAGTTCAATGTGTTTCTTGTATACAGCATATTGTTGGATTTTGTTTCCTAATCCACTGTGACAGTCTATTTCTCTTCATTGGTGAATTGAGTCCATTTACATTGATGGTGAGAATTGAGATGTATTAACTCATGATTGACATGTTATTTACCTGTTGTCATTTACTCCTTTTTCTCCTGTGTTTAATTGCTTGCCCTATTTGGTTGGTTGCTTCAGATCTCATTCATGGAGTTCTGATCATTTTGGTCCCTTTCTAGAACATCTTTCAGTAGCCTGTGTAGGATTGGCTTTGTCATCATGAAATTCTTTAGCTGTTCTTTTTCATGAAAGTTTTTCACTTCTCCATCAAACTTCAAAGAGAGTTTTGCAGGGTATAGTAGTCTGGGATAGAATTTGTTTTTTTTTTAGAGCACTTAAAGTACTCTGCTCCGTGCTCTTCTTACCTTCATGGTTTGTGAAGAGAAGTCGGCTGTAATTCTGATGGGCTTTCCTTTGAATGTGATCTGCTTCTTTTCTCTAGCGGCTTTCAGTGTATTATTCTTGTACTGAATTTCTGGGCCCTTGACTATTATATGTCTCATAGTTTTTTTAATTCGGTTGAGGTTACTTGGCATTGTTTTTGCTTCAGTCACCTGAATATCAGATTGTTTCTTCATATTTGGGACATTTTCCGCTAATACTTCTGTGCATATTTTTAATGTCATTTGTATTAACTCCTTCTTTCTCATTGATGCCTATTAGTCTCACATTTTTATCTTTGTATCATCTTGCAGGTGATGGATTATTTTTTCCTGCATCCTACTTGTTTTTAAGAGATCCTTTCTTACCTTTTCACTAGCTGCATCAGGGTCTTCAAGATCTGAAACTCTTTCCTCACTTTCACTTAAATGGTTTTGTCAGCTTGTGATTGAGATTTTAATTTCCTCGATATCTCTTTGACTCTGCTTCATGCAATCTATTTCTTTCCTGTATTGCTCATTCAAGGAATCCGTCATTTTTCTAATCTCTATTTTTTTTTGTCTATGTCTTCTTTAGAAGCAGTTATAAATTCTTTTACTGCAGTGTTTTTTTCATATTGGGCTTCCTCCCTATGTTTCTGTAGTTGATTCTTTCCTTAAGATGCTATGAGTTCTGAGAATTTTT
Source organism: Octodon degus (assembly GCF_000260255.1). Taxonomy (NCBI): domain Eukaryota; kingdom Metazoa; phylum Chordata; class Mammalia; order Rodentia; family Octodontidae; genus Octodon; species Octodon degus. Next base: position 3,650,738 of record NW_004524800.1, on the reverse strand, counting down.
TTTTGTATTTCAGAAACAAGTTGTCCTCTGAGTTCCTCTATAACTTTCTGCTGTTGCTTATTTACTATTGACTCTATTAATTCATACATTTGAGCTGAGCTAGTGTTCTCAGCACTTGTTCTGGGTGGGCATTGGGTTTCCTCCATATGTTTCTGCATTTGATTCATTACTGCAGATGTTATTAATTCAGGGATTTCTTTTTTATTTCCAATCTGAGTTCCTCTATACCTTTCTGCAGCTGTTTCTTTATTTCAGAAGGCATTGATTCATTGCTTTCAGCTGTGTGATTCCCAATTTGTTCTGTGTTAGTGTCCCCTGCACTTGTTATGGGTGGGCTTGGGTTCTGAGATTTCATTTTGCTCCTTCTCTTTGTCATTTTATGTAGCACTGTCTTCTGACCTTTGTTTTAGGTCTTTGTTGCAGTTATAGGCTTAGCACCTACTGAAGTCCAGGTGTAGATCTACAAAGTTTGGATTTATCCAGCTGTGTCTGTCTTTTGTCTGGCTGCTGTGCTCAGTTCCTTCCTGTTGCTGCTCTTGGGGGTGAGCCTATTATGTCCCTCTGGCAAGATGTTCTGCTCCTGGACTAGCTGGTTATTTCTGTCCCCTACACTCTCTGCAAGGATTGCAGCTGAAGGTTTTCACTCCAGGCCTGTATGCCAGGCCTGAGCTGAGTCTGGAGGGGACAAGTTGGAGTAATGGGGAGAGGCAGCTCTCTCACACACTCACCAGGCCTGGAATAGGACTGGATCTGGGAGTTCCCAGAACGCGACAGAAATTCCTACTCTGTTGTTGGGGTGTGTGTGGGTAGTACGGAGTGATTGTGGGTGTCCCAAGAGGATGAATGAGGGTGTCACCTACGCCTGTTCTGGGACCAGTAGGTCATGCCAGCACAGGGTAGCAGGAAGCTCTCCCACACACTCACTGGGCCTGGGGTAGGACTGGATCCGGGTGTTCCTGGAATGCGGCAGAAATTTCTACTGGGCAGCTGGGGTAGCCGAGGTGCTGAGGAGTGGTGGGGGGCTTCCCAAGGGGGTGAAAGAGGGTCTCACCCATGCTGCACCTGGGCTGGAACCAGTAGTTCCTGTCGGCGCAGGGTAGCCTGAGAAGAAAGGTCTGTACTAAGAACTTTCTTGTTTAGACAAGATATCATGTCTGCATCTTTCCTCTGAGTAAGTACTACAAAGACAGCAGTATAGAATGTATTAATTGTAAGTGTCCTACTAACCTGTTTTGAAACTGTTTTATTGATGTGTTCTTTAGAAGCAGTTGTTAATTCTTGTACTGCAGAGTTTTTTTTTTTTCAGAATGGGTTTCTTCCATATCTTTCTGTATTTGATTCTTTACTTCAGATGTTGAGTTCAGAGAATTCTTTTTTTATTTCAGAATGTAATTCCACTCTGAGTTCCTCTATAACTTTCTATGGTTGCTTAGTTACTTTTGACGCTATTATATTTTTTTCTTTTTAATTTTATTTAATGTTGCTCATTACCTTACCCTTTCTCATTACCCTATCTAGTTGTATGACACTCTTCCACACCTTAGTAGGACCTTCGTTTAATTTCTCTCCTTTCCTTCTCATCTCCTATAGTTTGTTTACAACTCATTCTTTTTGCTTTCTCCCATTCTCATCTCCCTATATTTTTAACAATATAACCTCTAAGCTTTATTAATCTTTATATAGTTAGAGAAGCCTCTATATAATTAATGTTGAATTTTTTTATCATTAGTGTCACTACAGATATTGTATTTAGTACATATTAGCTGTATGTCAATATCTGTGGTATCTTAGTTTTTGTAATAAGATTGTAGATGTTTTATTCTATGTTTAAGGGTGGTATATTATTGGTTCTTATGGTATGTGAGTATCTAATTTAAATTGGATGGTATCACTAACACTGATTTTCTTGATATTGCCTGGTGAAAAATGTTTTTTTTTTCAGCTTTACAGGGGCTGGAGAGATGGCTCAGTAGAATAAGTGCTTGCCTGCAAGCACAAAGACCTGAGTTCATTCCCTGGTTCCACCAAAAAAAATCGCTTTACTATGTATGCTAGCAGCCATATTACCTTTGTGATGTTAACAATAGCCAGAGAGGTAGGTGTTGAGTCAGTTGTATTGAATCTTCTTTTCTCAAATTAACAGAGCCAGTTTAATCTGGAGCAGAGGTAAAGGACTACAGCTCTTCCCAAAGTACATCACTATAAAGCACAATAACTAAAGATATTTCCATACTCATAATAAAGACTTTTCACTATGAGAACTCATGAGCCTGAAAACAAAATTAAACAAAACAAAACAAAACATAGAAACATGAGGAAACATGCTAACAAAATGCTTTCCAAAACACTCTGTCTCCATGTCCTGATCTAGCAGGCATCAAGGAGTAGAATAACAGAGATTATAAATCTAAATCATTGACAAGAATAACAGAAAAGTTTGAAAAAATATATCAAAGAGGTGCTTGATGGGATCACAGTGGCTATAACAAAGCAGACAATGGAAGTAAAAAATGAACAGTGAACTTTCCAAACATACTAATAAAAATTAACTGAATTAAAGAAACAATCCAAAGCATTAATGATCAGTTTAGCCACTAATTAGTGTTTATCAAAGTGTTTCAATAACAAATTCAGGAAATTAAAATTGTATTGAAAGTATGGGCAGCAGAAGTGACCAATGTGAGGATATAATTTCAGAATTAAAATATAGGGATGCTTTCAAAGACAAGTATTCAAAAGTACCTTAAACATAAGTGAATAAGAAAAATGGACCCAACAATTTCTAGAGAATTCAAGACTAATCTGACGATATCGGGAGCATTCAGAGTGGTATGGCCATAGACATCAAAGATTAATCTGAGACTAATTGGAATAAGTAAAAATTGACAAGACAGTACAAATGCCATAAAAATATATTTATAGAAATAATAGCAGAAGGGGCCAGGGAGATGGCTCAGTAGATTAAGTGTTTGCCTGGCAAGTGCAAGGGCCTGAGTTCAATCCCCCATTCCGCCAAAAAAAATAATAATAGCAGAAGTCAACCTTAATATGGAGAAATAAATAAATAAAACGTATAGATAAATGAGGCATGTAGAACGCCAAAGAGCCATGATGATAATAGAACCTCTACATGTCACATTATAGTTAAAATACAAAAGTCCAACACTGGGACAAAATATTAAACTATTAAACAAAAGCAGTAAGTCACTTACATATAAACCCATTAGAATTCTCAACACAAACATTAAAGACCAGGAAAGATGGGAGTGAAGTATTTCAAAGCCTAAAAGATAACAAATTCTAACACAGACTTCCATCTCCTACAAAATATTCCTTCAAGATTGATGGAAAAAATAAGGTATTTCCATGATAAAGAGGACCTCATCAAACTCATAGCCACAAAACCAGCACTAAAAAATTCTGAAGAAAGATAAAATAGAATGAAGCTTTTTCATTCACTTAATCATGTTTCATGGGTAGAGGCTGGCCAAATAGCTCAGTGGATTAAAGCAACTGCAAGTAGGCACAGGGGTTTGATCCCTGGGCCTGCCATGCTGCCCCTGCCCCTGGGGGCACACTGAGACAGCAATTGAGACTGGGCATGGTGATTCGCACCTGTAATCCCAGCTCTTGGGAGGCTGTAAACAAGTGAATCACTATGAGTCTGATCTAATAGTGAGGCCCTGAACACCCTGTAGACCCTTCTCTAAAATAAAAAAAAATCATGTTTCATGAGTTAGCATTGATCTATTTTGGAGAAAGCCCGATGTGTTGCTGAGAAAAATGTATATTCCATTGTTTTGTGGAATATAAAATGGAACACTCTATGATGTCTATTAAATCCATTCGATAAGCCTATTTGATAGCCTATTTGATAAGCCTAAAAGGCCATGTAGGATGTGGCCACGAGTTTGTTGAGGTCCACTTTATCGTGGAAATACCTTATTTTTCCATCAATTTTGAAGGAATTTTTGCAGGAGATAGAAGTCTGAGTTAGAAATTGTCATCTTTTAGGCTTATCAATATAATATAACAATACCAATAAGTCAAATAAAATAAATAGAACTGGCAGGGTGAGCAGTGAAGCAAAAGGGAACAAAGTAAGCAAATTAGCATCAGGAACTAATGCAATGTCAGGAATAAACCAATACCTTTCCATAAAAGCACTCAATATAAATGGGTTTTCAATTCCTCAATCAAAAGACATGCATCGACAGAATGGGTCAAGAAACAAAACCATGGGGGGCAGGGAGATGGCTCAGTGGAATAAGCGCTTCGCTGGCAAGCGCAAGGGCCCGAGTTCAATCCCTGGTTCTGAAAAAGAAAGAAAGAAAGAAACAAAACCACCGATATACAGTAACAAAAAGAAAAATTTCACAGATTGAAATTTTAAGGGTAGAAAACAGTTCTTCTTACAGTGGAACACAGAAAAAAGCAGGAGTAGTCATAGCTTTAAAAAGGGATAATTTGAAGCCAAAGTCAGAAGAGACAAAGAAGATCACTATATATTGGTTAAGGTAGCAATTCAACAAGAAGAGATAACAACTATAGACATCTATGCACCAAACCCTGGCAAGCCCAACTTCATAAAAGAAACACTACTGGACATAAAAAGCCAGGTAAACAACAACTTGATTATAATGGTGTATCTCCATACCTGAATATCACAGACAGATTAACTAGACAAAAATCAAGAAAGAAATATCAGAGCTGAACCAAACCTTTGATCAAATGGGCTTAATAGAGTATTCCACTCTAAAACAATGGAATATATATTTTTCTTAGCAACACATGGGACTTTCTCCAAATTAGACCAATTTAGCTCATAAAACATAATTAAGTGAATGCAAAAGCCTCAATTTTATGCCATGTATATTATCAAATCATAGTGCAATAAAACTTGAACTTGATGGCAAAATAAAACTCACAAATTGTGCAAACAGATGGAAATTAAATGAATTTAATTCACTCTTGAATAATCAGTGAGTTGCAGAAGATATTGAGGAAGAAATTAGATCATTCCTAGAACCAAGCAATAATGCAACTAAAACATATTGTAACTCATGGGTTACCATTAAAACAGTCCTAAGACAGAAGCATATTACTGTAAATGTTCAAATCATAAAAATACAATGTGGGCTGGGGATATAGCTCAACAGCATAAGTGCCTGCCTGGCACTGCAACATCCCGAGTTTGATCTCTGGTACCGCTAAAAGAGAAGAAAAAAAAAGAAAAAAGAAAAACACAATGAGCTAAATGAACTTAATGATGCAATTCAAAGTCCTAGAAAAACAAGAATAATCCAAATTCAAGACTAGTATAGGGAGATAACTTAGAAGGATCAAAGCAGAAATTAATGAAAATGAAAACAAGATACTATAACAAGAGAATTAATGAATCAAAGAGTTGGCTCTTTGAAAGAATAAAAAAAAATTGACAAAACTCAGCTAATCTTACCAAAAAAGGAAAGATAAAAATCAACACAATTGGAAAGGAAAGGAGGTAGTGAGGAAGGAGAAAAGAAATAATATAGAATCACTCTGTTATGTACCTGTACATACATCCTAAGATGAATGCAAACTTCATTTATTACAAACATGTACTAAAAGGGCTGGGGAGATAACTTGGCAGTCTAAGGGCCTGTCTGGCAGTCCAAGGACCTGGGTTGGATCCCTGGTACCATATACTGTGCCAGCCCCAGAACCCTGGATGTGCCATATTGGCCCTGAAACAGGGTGTGGTGGTGCATGCATGTAATCCCAGCACTGGGGAAGCTGAGGCAGGAATCTTTACAAGTCTGAGCTGCTTAGCGAGACCCTATACCAAATTAATTTATTAATTAATAAAAAGATTTAAAAATAGAAATTAAAAGCAAACAAACATGTACTAATAAAATACAGTTTAAAAAAGAAATGAAAATGTTTAAATCACAATACATTCTGTTGAAATACCTAAGGTCATTCATAACTACATCAAGAAACTATTCTAATAAAATGGAGAATTTAGAAGAAATGGATAAATTACTACATACATGTGAACTACCAAGGCTGAATCAAGAAGATATAATGATTCTGAATAATCTAACATTAGGCAATATAATTGAAGTAGTTAAAATACTATGAATGAAGAAAAGCCCATGTCTTGGTAAATTTATAGCCAAATTCTACAAGAACTTTATCTAACATTTAATGCAAATACTACTCAAACTGTTTAATAAAAACAAAGGATAAAAACCACTCCCAAAGTCATTTCTGGAAAATGTCATTGTTCTGATTCCAGAATCAGAAAATGATCCAACCAAAAACACACAAAACAAAAGCACAGACCAATATTTTTAATAAACATAGAAACAAAAGTCCTTAACAAGATACTGGTGAGCAGAAGGCAACAAAGTAAGATTTGTTACAGGGATGCAGGGATAGATCAACACATGTAAATTAATAAATGTGATAAACTACATAAACATAAGGAAGACAAAAGTCACATGATCATCTCAATATACAGAAAAGGCTTTTGATAAAATCCAACATCCATTCATGATAAAAATCATGGAGAAATTGAGTATAGAGGGATTTTATCTCAATCTTATCAAATTCATTTATGACAACCAATAGTTAATATCATATTTTTTTAATTTTTATTTATTAGAGAGAGAGAGAGAGAGAGAGAGAGAGAGAGAGAGAGAGAG
>NW_004524800.1:3637600-3643949 GCF_000260255.1 Octodon degus | reverse complement strand
CTTCTTCTTCTTCTTCTTCTTTCTTCTTCCTCCTCTCTCTCTCTCTCTCTCTCTCTCTCTCTCTCTCTCTCTCTCTGCCTGCTATATGAAGTATTCCTCTTTCTTTCTTCCTTCCTTCCTTCCTTCCTTCGTTCCTTCCTTCCTTTTTTTGGCTGAACCGGGGATTGAACTCAGATCCTTGTGTTTGCCAGTCAAGCGCTTATCCTACTGAGCCATCTCCCAGGTCCCAAGTACTTTCTTGGAAAAAGTAATCCCAAGATAATGAAGGAAATAAGGACTTCAATCAGAGTGACTTGAATTTAATCCTTTAGGGAAAGCCTTTTAGTCAGTACCCAAACTTTAAGCTATTGTGTCTTCTAAGTGACTCATTCTGAGACCAATAAAAACTGATGCTTGTGTAGTCCTGGACTGAGATTCTGGGTACACCTATCATGTGATTGAGAGGGACTCCACTGAGAAGTCAACACTGGCTTTGAACTCTCTCCAAAAAAATGCTTTACTTGGAGATGTGGGCTATCTATGACAGTGGCTAAAACAATGAATGCTTGTGAAGCCTACAGCCTGTTACAGGAACCTGGATAATTTTGTCTAAACTGATTTTTGTCTTTCTTTGGGTCAAAGTTTGAATTTTCAAGCTTGATGATACTTCAAAGATCTCCCAGTTCAATGAGTTTTACTCCTAGCAACTCTGGAATCATATGGGGTGGTTAAAGTTTAGGCTTTAACCCAGACCATTTTTTTGCCTTCCTTGTTATCTTATCACAAAATCTGGACCATGAATCTATTTTATAAAGTCATACAAGCTCCACTATGCTGTCAGTGCTATTTTATTATTATTATTATTGTTGTTGTTGTTGTTGTTATTACATAGCTAATATTTAGCACAGCTGTGATTTGAGCAGAAGTCCTTTGAATCCATTTTGAATGTGAGATTTTTGTAGAAACATTAGGACCCTTCTTGGCACTGCTAAAAGAGAGAAGTTTAAGTCTCAACATGCACTGACTATTATTGTCAAGGGGAAAATAAATCATATCTTAAGGGATGAGGCTTTGCTTGCTTGGTTAGCTTAGCATTTCTTCCATTTTCACACTATTTCCCTTTTTGAAACAGAATCTCACTATGAGGTTCACAGTGTCCTTGAGCTCACTTTGTAGCCCAGGCTGGCCTCAAACTTATAGCAATCCTCCTGCCTCAGCCTCCTAAGTGCTGGGATTGCAGGTGTGTGCCACCACCTCCAGCCCATTTTCAGACTTTTGCTCCTTTCTCTTCTCCAGTTTCATTTTTTTTTACTCCTTGTTTTCTACCTCTCAGCTACATTTAAAATCTAATTTAATTGTTAAAGTTATATTTAAATAGCCACCTGCATGAAGTAATAATGTAGCCAAGAGCACAGACTTTGGGGCAGTAAAAATGTCACAATAATGACTACTTTAGAGAAAGTACTTTGGCAACAGTATGGCTGATGTTCCAGAGGGAATCAAAATAAGACTAAAAGCACAGACCCTAAAGTTATATTGCCGTGGTACAAATTTCAGTTGTGTCACTTACTAGCTTACTACCTTGGAAGCATCACTGAAGCACTCTGAATCTTAGGATCCTCACTTGAAAAATGGGACCAATACTATTGGCCACACCACAGGTTATTATGAGGATAGAATGAGAAAAAGATTCATGCATTGCTTTGGCATGGAGTAGGCACACTGTTAGGCAGTGGTGTACAGGAATTAGTCTTGGGTTACCCAGTTGTTACTGTGGCTTTAATTAAAAATGTAATATTCTGAAAACCATTATCTAGGTACAAGAGTTTATGGAGAGGATGAAAAAAAAATCTGAATATAAGGGAGTAGGAAACAAGGAGAGAAATTGGAGTAACTGTTCCTTAAGTGAAATTTGGAAGTATTAAACCAGCTGGTTCTAGGAATAAAACAATATATAATAGAAGAACAAGAATATAAAGCAAAAGATCTGAATCCATTTAGAATCTCTAGAAATTCATCGTTGGATAGAGGGTATAGCACTGTGTTGGAATCAGGAGACAGCCACTAACATGCTGTATGATGCAAAATAAGTTACTTCCCTATTTAGCTGTTCGTCTTATATGTCAAATGTTGGGTAGACTAATTTTATTATTTGTTTAACAACTATCCTTTGTATGTTTGGGGGAAATGCATCCCGGATATAAGTAGGAATAAAGCAAGCAGTGGCCTCAACATTCTTATGTTTTTGTGGGAGAGGCAGATGTATGCTGATGGAATAATGGAGAAAAAATCATTAGAACACAAAGGAGCAAATGTCCATGTGGAAAAGGGGACAACTTCAAAGAGATGATGCTCTTTAAAGTGGGCCTCAAAGCCTAAACTGTTATTGACAGACTTAAATGATCTCTAAGATCCCTTCTAAGTTCCAAAGCACCATCCATCAGATATATATGATCTCTCTAGTCCCCACCATAGGAACCTAAATAAGACCCTAAAGTCTTAGTTCTGGGATACTCAGAAGCCCAAAAGTAGTTACTTCATTTAATTAGCATATAGTGACACTAAGAAATTCACTAGGGATCCTGCCATAGGCTTTAAACCTTTTCACATGTTCGGCAATGAGTGTGCCTTACACCAATAATACTTAGGAAAAGGAACTGGGAAGCACACAGTAAATCCAATCCCATGTTGGGACAATCTTGTTAAAGAACAGACTGGAGCAGTAATATACTCTGCATGTTAAACACATGTGCATTGGCTTGGATTGCCTACATTTGATTTTTTGATTGATCATTCAATAACTATGTGTATCAGGACATACCATGCATTCTCTCTGTGCTTCTTATATCTGGATGAAAATCCACACTGGGTTGTTGATAGAATTAAATGAGTCAATTTGAATAAAGTGCCTGCAACAGTACCTAGCACACATAAAGCTCTCTGTAAGGTTTACTATTTTTCTCATTATCCTCAACATCATCATGATTATTTTTTCTTTTCTTTTAACTGTATTTTTAAGAGAAGGGTCTACAGGGTGTTCAGGGTCTCACTACTAGATCAGACTCCTACTGATCTGCCTGGTTACAGCTTCCCGAGAGCTGAGATTACAGCGCGCGCCACCACATCCAGTCTCAGTTGCAGTCTCAGTGCACCCGGGGGGCTGGGCTGGCACTGCAGGCCAGGGGATAAAACCCCATCCCCTGCGCCTGCTTGCAGGCACTTTAATCTGCTGAACTATTTGACCTGTGCTGGCCTCTTGAAAGGAGCAGTTAATGCTTATTTTTTTCTTTATATTCATTTTTTTCTTTTTGAATTTCTTACAACTTTTTTGTTATTTTTTTCTTTAAACCAATCTTGCAGGTTTATATCTGGTAACCTGAACAACCAACTTGAAGATACCATCATGTAATACAGCAACCATTGTTGAATTCCTATTACTTTGTTCAGTGAAATTTTGTATAGTTTCTGATGCTGTCTTTTTTCTATCACTATGTGTATTCTTTATGAAAAGATCAATAAGACACAAAAGATGTGAATTTCGTTTTAGAAAGAGAAAGCTGGACTAACACTAGATCTATGTGGTGTTCAAGGATGGCTACCATAATGAAGAGCCCAAAGGGAAGTTCATGAACAGTCACCTATTAGTAATGAAGGGTCTTGGCCCTGCTAACAACTGTCTGGACATATTGCTTCTAGAACTCTATTAGTTTTCCATTGTGGTCATAATTTCATTCTTTCCCAACATCTTTTAAGATGAGGAGCTGGCTTATATTATGAAAAGATACTAGACCTTACAGTCAGACTAGCATTCTAGTGCTAAGTTTACCATTTGTTACCTATGTGAATTAGGTTGGGCGAGCAAACTATCTTTTATTTCTTTATCTGTAAGACAATGTAAGAATTTGCCTTGGAATTCTTGTGTGATTGATGTGAGGAGCAAATAGAAACTCTTTCTGAGTAAGTCCTTAGAAAAGAAGCACTAACAAGTGCTTTCAAAACATTGAAATATAATGTCTAAGTCCTGATGCTTATGCTTGTGTCTGGTGTGAGTTTAGGGTCTGACTGCCTTTCTTACCTACCAGTGTGAGCAGGGATACATCTTGGCTAGGATATTGCCACAACCTGGGTAATACAAAATGGACCACTGGAATAGTGGAGATACCTAAAAAAAATCACAGACCTTAAGGCTAGGCAGAGAAAACTGAGAAATGCTACACTCTAAAATTGTGGAACCCAGAAAGAAACCACGCATTCAAAAGGACAGCAATTGGGAGCCTTTGCAAAAATATAAAGGACCTTTTTTGTGAAAAACAAAAGGAAAAAAATTATATATATGTACACAAGATGGTTAGGATAGGTATACAGCCGCTTTCTCTTAGGTCATTTAGAAGAAAGGGTTTTTTTTCCCATAATTTTATTGAGAAACAAATAGTAAAGAGAAAGTTTCAAACCAAATTGGTAGGACAATTTCAATTATTAACACATTGCATACATTCTTCCTAGGGGTTAATTGCTGTACAAGATGTGGACATGATATCCTATTTAAAAACACCATTAGAACAAATCCCTCTATTCATTAAGAGGATGTAACTATATATCTATGCTAACAACTTTGAATACACAGATACAAAATGGACGTTCATCTGTATCCCCTTTTTTTGTTAGGTTCCATCATTTAAATATTATAGGTGTGTAAACTCAGCAAAATATTCTAAAAGAGTTCAGTAGTCCATAATAGTATTGGGTCTTCCGCTTGACTGGCAATGTTAGAAATTGTTGAACTGAGTCCCTTACAGCTCAACATAACAGCATGGCTTTACTTCTTATACTACATTTTTATACTTTTCTGCTGGATAGTTAAGACCAAGGTAAAGCAGGACCTATGCAACAAGAGTTGTAGCTCTTGGGTCTGATAAGGTCAGTGAAATCCCCTCAGGACTTATCCTGAGATCCTGTACCTCAGATTGTAGAACCTTTGTCAGTGTCAGCAATGTGGATGAGTCACGGCCATTGCTTGGCCAATGTGCTCACTATGAAAGTCTGAGAGAGTGTTTTCTCTCCATGTGACTCTCCTTAGGCACACTCTGCATCATTGATCACTTTCCTCTTTAGCCCCATAATTTCCTTGATCAGAAAATTTGGGACACTGCCGAGTTACATGATGTTACAGTACAAGTTCTCATATGTCCTGAGTCTTAATTGACATTGAAAGGCTAGGGCCAAAATGTAGGCTTTCCTTGCAGCCCTCCTTTTTCTCTAATTTTGGCCTGCAAACGTAAGTTGTTAACCCTCCAGAAGACAAGCTTATTGTTATTACCATACAACCTAGGCTGTTAAGCTTAGCCTCACTATCTGTCTGCATATCAAACATCTTAGGCATAATATGGAACAGGTATTTCTCATCATGCATTAATATGTTGAAGTTTAAGTCCCTATACAATATGATGAAAAAACATTTAAAAATTAGAATATATTTTTAAAAATAGACATAAAAACATATACTTCTTCTGTTTACACATAAGTCCAAAAATCTAACCATATACAACCTTGAAGCAGGACAGTCCCACAATATTCTCTTTCCTATCTCTTGCCTTCATTCACCACCTCCTTCTTCTTGAACAATCATCTACCTGAGAGACAGTACAGCAGCAACTGGCATGTCATGACAAGCAGCACGTATTCAGAAGGCCAGAATGACAGACACTCCAAGCATGAAACTACTATTACAGATTACCATTTTCAGTGCAGTTGCTTAGATCACAGGTATCAGTATATATAATTAGTTAGGGTGAGAATCTTTACAATTAACTGCTAGAATCAAAAATCTTCTGCAGATTCTGAGGATCATTGCCTTGCCCATCTTCTACATATAACTGTAAGATTTGACATTGTCATGTTTCCTAGCTCTTCTCCTTTCCCTCTCTTGATTAGTTAGTCTTTGAGATCCTGCTTTCTTTTCACTTGTATTATACCTTTCTATTTGTATTTCTTCCGTTGAGTTCTAATAGTAGGGAGACTATATGATATTTACACATGTATTTCTGGTTTATTTCACTTATGAGTATATGTTCAAGTGGCATCCACTTCAATATAAAGGCTTCGAGTTTATCATTCTTTATAGGTGAGTAATACTCCATTGTTAAAATACCACATCTTTTTCAACCATTCCTCAGGTAATGGGCATCTTGGTTGTTTCCAAGATTTGGCTATCACAAATTGTGCTGCTATAAACATAGGCACACATATATCACTAAATTATGATGTTTTCAGATTCTCCGAGAAAATTTCCAGTAGAGGAATAGTTGGTTTAAGTGGAATTTCCAGTCCAAATTTTCTAAGGAGTCTCCACACTGATTTCCATAATGGTTGC
>NW_004524800.1:3623294-3637500 GCF_000260255.1 Octodon degus | reverse complement strand
AAAATAAAATACTTAGGAATTAAACTAACAAGAAAGTAAAAGACCTGCACAGTGTAAACCATAGTACTCCAAAAAAGATTAAAAAAGATATGAGAGTATAGAAAGATAGCCCCTGTTCCTGGGTAGGTAGAACCAATAATGTCAAAATGGCCAAGCTCACAAAACTGATATACAGATTTAATGGAATCCTAATTGAAATACCAACAATATTCCTCAAAGACCCAGAAAAAATAATCCTAAAATTCATATGGAAACAGAACAAAACCAGGATAGCAAAAGCAATCCTGGGTAACAAGGCTAAAGTATGAAGAATTACAATCCCATATTTGAAGTTATAAAAGCTCTGGTGATAAAAAAAAAAAAACACCTTGATACTTGCACAAAAAGCAGACATGTAGATCTGAACAGAATAGATGATACCTTTGACAAAACAGTCAAAAGTACACACTGGAGGAAAGGTATCCCTTTTAACAAATGGTGATGAGAAAACTGGGTGTACATATGCTGAAGATTGAACCTAGACAGATCTCTCACCATATACCAAACTAAAATAAAAATGGATCTAGCATCTAAATATTAAAACAGAAACAATCTGCTGGAAGACAAAAATAGGCAAAACTACATGGCATACACATGGACTTTCTGAACAGAATGCCAAGAGTCAACCAAGAATCAGCGAATACCAACCAAGGATATCAAGAATCTGCTGGAGATATAGCTCAGTGGTACAGCATCTGCCTGGCAAGTGTGAAGCCCTGAGTTCAATTCCTGATAACAAAAGCAAAACAAAACACAAAGAGTACTAAGAATCAACAAATGGGAATCATATCAAATTAAACACATTTGCATTGCAAAGGAAACAGCCAACTGAGTAAAGAGACAATTTAAAGAATGGGAAAATAGTTTGTCAGCTATTCCTCAGACAAAGGACTAATATCAACAATACAAAGAACTAAAAAGTTTAGATCCTCAAATTAAAAGACCCAGTCAAAAACTGGGCATCTGAATTGAACAGACACTTCTCAAAAGAAACACAAATAGACAATAAATACATGAAAAAAATGTCTAGCGCTCCTGGCCATGCACAAAATGCAAATTAAAATAATACTGAGATTCCATATTACTCAGGAGAGAATAGCTATCATCAAGAAATCAAATAATAACAAGTTTTGGTGCAGCTTTGGGGACAATGAACCCTTCTTCATTATCTGTGGAAGTGTAACCTACCACTATCATAATCATGATAGTGTTCTCTAAAACTAGAAATTGTTTTCAACCCAGCTATTCCCCTTCTAGATATCTCCCCTAAAACAGATATATCATATTCTAGTTATATATATATATATATATATATATATATATATATATTCATGTTTATAGTTGCACTATTTAAAGTAGTTAAATCTTGAAGTCAGCCTATATACCCATTGACAGATGAATGGATAAAGAAAATGTGCTATTTACACAGAGTGGAATACTACTCTGTCATAAAAATGAATCAACTTGAATCATTTGTACAAACATGGATGCACCTTGAGATCCCAATTTTAGTGAAATAAATCAGACACACAAGCTTAAATGTCGCATAGTTTCTCTTATATTAAAAATCCAAAAATATAAATCAAGAGCATAAAAAGCACAGAAGGCAAAATAAAACATCAAAATGCATTTCTCCAATGAGGAAATTGAGGGGTTGCACAGTCAACTAGTCCTGATAACCTGCTCTATCACATAATTGCTTTTGCTGAGGCAAGAGAGATGGGCCCACAGGAAGCTGAGACATATAAGTAATAAGTGCTGCTCTGCTGTAGGAATAATGTGGTGGCAGGAAGGGACCAGGAAAAGAAAGCTATGACCAGCCCTCCTGCCCCCAAATAAACTCCCCACTCTAACATTTTGCCAGTGACTAATCCCATGGCATGATCTCAGAGCAGGAAGGCAGGACTGGAGGGAGGAGGTACGGAAGAGTCCCTTGAAATACTGCGAGTGGCATTCACCAGCTCTCAAGGAAGAGCTCCAAGTTTAGGGGGACAGGTGGCCAGCGGAGGTTTTGAATATACCAGAGGAAATTATCCTCCCTCTGTGTACCCAGGATAAGATCTCAGAGCCAGGGAATGTTTGTAAATGGACTCTCTCATTTAAATAAATCCCACTTAAATATTTATCAGATCATGAATATGCATGTTTCTCTCTCTTAGCACTGGAAAAAGAACGGGCATGTAATTTTTAGATGGCACATAAATAATGTAAGGGGGAGAAAGGGATCTTTGTTTTGTGTTGACTGTGTATTTACAGCATTTCAAGAGGTCTTGAAATAATGAACCAATTTTTCCCTTTCCCAGTCTAAATGTGCACTTGGAACTTCACCTTTTCTGTCTTTAGGGTAATTTGTACATATTTATATCATCAAGAGAGCATTTCTTAAGGCAAGAAAAAAATGAAGATGGCCAACTTTTGGTGCGTAGTGAGTGAGTTAGCCATGACAACCATCCTCTGAGTCTCCTAAATTGATACGAATAGGTCTGGTCCTGTATGTCTTATTCAGATGCTCAAAGATGAAGGAAGGTCTAGAAGACACCTTTTAAGAAAGCCGTTGTCAAAGATGGGCAACTATTGTCTTCTCCTGTTGCAGGCCCTTGGACTTGGCTTCAAGCAACTAATAAAGTTCTCAGGAAAAAGAAACTGAATGGTTTTGATGATGGATGATGGTGGAAGGGGTTGGGAGAGGTTAGGTGTGTGGTGAAGGCTCTAGACTCCCATAAGAGGAAGAAGTATAGACTGACATCTATGACTTTGCCTTTTCATTTGGCTGAGAACCAGCTGTTCCTGAAGCCTGGGGGAGGGTGGTGAGTGGGTGAGAGAGAACATAACCCTAGCTCTGAGTTCTCTCTGCTGGAACTCTACATCCCCAACTCTCCATTCACAGCTGCACATTCATGGTTTGGGATTAATTACAATATCTTTCATTTCTGTATTTATCATTTCTATCAGTATGAGAATTTGAAAGAGTACTGACATCACTTTCCCTAAAGAATCTTTAAAAGTGCCATCCTTTACTTGTTAATAGGAAAGCTGAAGATGGCTGTCAGTGTGGAACAAAAGGAAGAATAACTTACTGGAAATTAGTATTAGCTTTACTAGAATGATGATGTTGAGCAAATCCTCCCCATGCCTTTACTTGCTCATCTATTAAATGAGAATCATGATAATACCTCCCCAGGAAAACAATTGTGAAGATTAAAGGAGATAATACATTTAAGAGGCTTAGCACAAAGCCTGGCACATAACAAGTGGTCAATCAAGGGTGAATAATAGGTTGAGGAACTGTTTATTCATTAGCACCTAACTTTCTCCCAAAGCTTAATCTTTCTTGTTAGTGAGGAAATAAGCACTTGTCCTGAAGGTGTCCTGTAGTTGGGCTGAGGGGAAAGATTTCTGGCCAACGTGTTAACAACTTTGACTTTAGACCTGCTTTTGCTGATTATGAGCTGTACAACTTCGGATAAACCCTCCTCCTCCTTGGGAGTATAGATTCCTATCAGCTGTAAAACAACAATGATACATATGCTCTGCTCTCCTAATAGGGTATAAATAATGATAAAAGACACGGGAAAAGTGCCTGGAAATATAAAGTGGTAGGTTTTCTTTTGAACAATATTAATTAGAATAATTGAATGTTCTTCCATTTCAATGAGTTCCAGTTAAGCAGTAATTTCAAGCTCACAGTTACATTTTGGATGAGATCATGAAATTAAATAGTTTATGGAAATATTTCTCTAATTTTGAGCTGGAACATTCAGAGAGCAAAATGGATGGGTGCTAGGAATAGAAATCAGATCCACAGAGCTCCAAATAGCTTATCAGTAGCTATCAAGAATTATGGGGTCAGTGAGGTTACCTTTGCCTCTTATTTTTGTATTTTTTCCATCTCTTCTTCAAGATGTTTTATTAAACTGAAGGGAGAAGAGGAGGCAGAGCCTACATATAGAGTGATAAAGGTAACTAGAATTTTCTGGGACAGTACTAATTTCATGTAGCTTTCTTCTTTTTTGCAAAGGTGATTCCTGTATTTAGTAACTAAATATAGTTTTATGTTCAATGCTTTTATAAAATTTCATCTTTAAGAATAGCTACCATTTATTGAGTACATTTCAGCTCATTAGCTACTATTTTAAGCATTTTTTCCTACTATCTCATTTAATTTATATGACTGCTTATTGAGGTAAATAATATAATTATTGCTATTTTATAGATGTTTAGAGGCAGCTGCTTAAAGTCACACAGCTGATCTATGTCAGAGCTGAGACTGCATCTTCATGCCTGCCTTGGAAAAACCAGAAAGAAAAAAAAAAGAAACTTTTCACACCATGTGTCTTGTTTATGTACCATAGATTTCTGAACATCTGCTTGATGAGAACAGTCCTTAAGAACAAGTTATGAGGGAAGTTAGAATCTAGATGACACTGACTTTATATTTTGGGCTGCTGCCAGTGAGATACTTGACAGCACATCTTCTTATCTGCTCACTTTTAAGGCCAAAGGGGGACCTGATTTCCCACAACATGACCAGCATCCCCATGCATTCTGATGGTTGTCTATTATTTTCTTATAGTTTTTCTTTCAGATGATGTACAAAAATGATGGGACCTACTCAGCTATTTGGCAATGGCCTCAGGTAATGGATGGTGGGAGAAGCTGCAGGTGATGAAGAGAGAGAAGCTGGGAGAACTTGGATCTGTAGACGTGGCCATACATCCTAATTCCTAATGCTCACCAGCTTACATCAAACAAATGTAAAACCAGAATCTTGGCTTTACTTCCCAATTCCAGTTGTGTACTGTGACTCCAGGGATCCTAAAAATGTGTCAGAAAAAGACATATGATTTAATTTTCATCTACTCATTATATGGATATGTTCTTGGTGGAGTCATTGACTTTAAGACTTTCTAAATCCTTGTCTGCTCAGATTAAGTTACCTTTTGCCATTTTTATTTGCGTAAATGAAGAGAATGCTATTTTCTGTTTTATTATTCTCCAAAATGTATGCACAGTAAAACACAAACAACCTTAGTCTGTTTCTCTGATCACATTTTTCTCTTCCACAAAGGGTCTAACTTCAGCAATATGTGCATAGTTGGAAAGCTGGCATAACAGCAAGCAAACAGCACTCCTTCCTGATCACTAGCATTGCAGTTCTAAAAGTGAACCATCTTTATTTCTATTTTTTTGGCGCAAGGCTTTCTGTCTCAGTCATTTCTGCCTCCATGTACCATAAATGAGTTAGCCAGCTTCTTTCTTCAGAACAAGTTCTAATTGTGACACAGGAGAACATTTGGAAGAATGAGCAGGGGAACTATTCACAGATGGAATCTATACAACACTCGTATAAGTTAGGGACAATTATTATGTTCATTTTAAGGATGAGAAACAGACATGTGGCATAGGGCTAGTACCTATTCTTGCTAGCCATTATATGATCCATGGAGTATATACAGAAGCTACTGATTGGATAAGCATTTGTTGATAATTCCCTATTAATAGAGTGACTTTTGACTTACTAATTAATGCAAATAATGGATAGAAGTGGCTGGGTCCTCAGGTGGGTGAATACCTGATGAACACCAGAACATATTCTGACTCTTTCAATTCAAATGGGTACAGTGTTATACAGATGAGTGTGAGTCTGGACACAAACACATGAGCCCTTCCCCCCATGTTTTAGCTTCTTATCTACAGGGCAGTCTTTTGGCTTAGGCAATTGCCCAGTCATAGTCAGCAGTTGATTTTAGTTTATATCATTTATCATTCTTTATTCCTTTGAGATAGCATGCGAAGTCCATTACCATCATTATGCTGATAAAAGAATTGAGATGGTTGAATAGGCTTAATACAGCAAATATGGGGCTAGCCTTTAGATTTTTCGAATTGCACTTCTTAAGTAGATTTACAGATTAAGAGACTTACAAATTTGACAAAATGTGGGCCAATTCATTTTTCAAACCTAAAACTGCAGATTTAAGAATTTTAAAAAATCTTTCCTTTTGATGTGTCTAACATTTTTAAAGCTACTATTCAGCAATATGCTAGGTGGATAAAAGTAGTGGGATTAAAAATCACTTATTAAAGTCTTAGTCCATACTTTTCAAAATGTGCACTTTGCTGATGAATAATTACATATTTATATTATGCATCTGTGTATTCAAAATGGTTAGGATAGATATATAGTTACATTCTCTTAATGAATAGAGGGATTTGTTCTAATGGTACTTGTAAATAGGATATTATGTCCGCATCTTGTACAGCAATTAACCACTAGGAAGAATGTATGCAATGTGTAAATTATTGAAACTGTCCTACCAATTTGGTTTGAAACTATCTCATTGCTATTTGTTTGTCAATAAAATTATGGAAAAAAGAAAGTTATTATAAAATGGAAGGCAATGATTGTTTTGGTAAATATTGTCTACTTCTGCCCTGTGCCAAATAGAAATCAATAATTCCTTCTCCAGGATTTTCAGAAGAAATAAAATTGTGCCAAAAGCTTCTCAAGAGAGAAAGTGACCTGACTAATCTTTGGAAGCCTTCCTTCAGCCTCTCAGAGGGACAAAATGCTTCTCTGGAATAATTTTGTAGTTTGTTCCTTGAAACCTAGAAATTTAATATTTGGTGTGATTCATGTGAATTGCTTAAGTAATATAAACCTCACAACAAATAATTTAACAAAAATTACCAAGTCTTACTGATGTGTTTGGTTTTTGTAAATTTCTTCTTTGTGTTACAATGACTATGGTTTTGGAACAGAACTGGTCATTATAAGATTAAAATTGTCTAGTCCTCAAGTTCTTGCCTTCCTTTTAGTTGTATTATACCTTTCTTTTTTATATTTTTGCTCATAAATACTTTGTACTTTATTTGAAAAATAGTTGACCTCTAAATGTCCCTTTTAAATTTCAAGAGGTTTTTTTTTTGTCTTGTCATTTATTTATTTATTTATTTATTTTCAAACCAAATTGTTAGGACAGTTTCAATAATTAACACACTGCATACATTCTTCCTAGTGGTTATTGGCTGTACAAGATGCAGACATGATATCCTCTTTACAAACAATATTAGAAGAAATCCCTTTACTCATAAAGAGAAAGTAACTATATATCTATTCTAACCATTTTGAATACACAGATACAAGATGGATATTCATCTGTATCCCCTTTTTTGTTTAGTTCCGTTATTTGAATATTATAGGTGTGTTAACTCAGCAAAATATTCTAAAAGAGTGCAGTAGCCCATAATAGTATTGGGTCTTCTGCTTGACTGACAATGTCAGAAATTGTTGACCTGAGTCCCCTACAGCTCAACATAACAGCATGGCTTTACTTCTTATACTTCGTTTTTATAATTTTCTGCTGGATAGTTAAGACCAAGATAAAGCAAGACCTATGCAACAAGAGTTGCAGCTTTTGAGTCTGATAAGGTCAGTGAAATCCCCTCAGGATTTATCCTGAGATCCTGTACCTCTGATTGTAGAACCTTTGTCAGTATCAGTCATGTGGATGAGTCACGGCCATTGCTTGGCTAATGTGCTGTCTGTGAAAGCTTGAGACAGTGTTTTCTATCCATGTGACTCTCCTTAGGCACACTCTACATCATCAATCACTTTCCTCTTTGGCCCCATAATCTCCTTGATCAGAAAATTTGGGACACTACTGAGTTACGTGACGTTACAGTACAAGTTGTCATATGTCCTGAGTCTTAATTGACCTTGGAAACCTATGTTGGCTTTCCTTGCAGCCTTCTTTTTTCTCTAATTTTGGTCTGCAAACTTAGGTTGTTAACCCTCAAGAAGAGAAGTTTATTGTTATTACCATACAAAGTAGGTTGTTAAGCTTAACCTCACTATCTGTCTGAATATCAAACATCTTAGGCATAATATGGAACAGGTATTTTTCATCAAGTATTGATATGTTGAACTTTAAGTCCCTACAGAATATGATGTAAAAACATTTAAAAATTAGAATATATTTTAAAAATAGGCATAAAGAATTATATACTTCTTATGTTTACATGTAAGTCCAAAAATCTAACCATATACAACCTTGAAACAGGACAGTCCCACAGTATTCCTTTTCCTATCTCCTGCCTTCATTCACTACCCCCTTCTTTTTGAAAAATCATCTACCCAAGAGACAGCACAGCAGCAACTGGCATGTCATGACAAGCAGTCTGTATTCAGAAGACCAGAATGACAGGCACTTCAAGCATGAACCTACTATTACAGATTGCCATCTTCAGTGCAGTTGCTTAGTTCACAGGTATCAGTATATATAGTTAGTCAGGGTGCGAATTTTTCCAATTAACTGCTAGATTTAAAAATCTTCTGGAGATTCTCAGGATCATTGCCTTGCCCATCTTGTACATATAACTGTATGGCTTGACATTGTCATGTTTCCTAGCTCTTCTCTTTTCCCTCTCTTAATTAGTTAGTCCTCAAGTCCTTGCTTTCCTTTTACTTGTATTATACCTTCCTATGTGTATTTCTTCTTTGAGTTCTTATACTAGGGAAACTACATGATATTTACACATGTGTGTTTGGTTTATTTCACTTATGAGTGTATCTTCAAGTGGCATCCACTTCAATATAAAGGCTTCGAATTTATCATTCTTTATAGCTGAGTATTACTCCATTGTATAAAAATACCACACCTTTTTCATCCATTCCTCAGGTGATGGGCAGGATTACTGGGCTCTTTTAGAATATTTTGCTGAGTTAATACACCTATAATATTCAAATGAAGGAACTAAACATAAAAGGGGATATATAAATGAATGTCCATTTTGTATCTGTGTATTCAAAATGTTTAGGATAGATATATAGTTACATTCTCTTAATGAACAGAGGGATTTGTTTCAATAGTGTTTGTAAATAGGATATCATGTCTGCATCTTGTGCAGCAAATAACCACTAGGAAGAGAGTATGCAATGTGTTAATTATTGAAACTGTTCTGCCAGTTTGATTTGAAAGTGTCTCACTTTCAAATGGAAAAAAGTAAGATTAACAGAATTTGTCTTTGCAGTCTTGATACTGCCTGCTATCCCCCAGATTAGGGATATCTTTCCTTTCTTCCATGTCCTTTCCCTGTTATGCTTCAATTTCTCTATTCAATTAATTTATTATTTTATGCTAGTGCTATTAATTGAAAAGCATTCTTTCTGCTTATGGGAGAATTGTAGTTAAAAGAACTTTTCTTTCCTTGGCGTGCCTCTCTTACTTTCCATCTTTAGCCAAATCTTAGAGGGTAGAAACAGAAAGGAATCTCTGGGATGAGAAGATGTTATGTCATGACTACAGAAATGCCCCTTGGATTATCTGTGTGTGGCTTGCTTCTTCTGGGAGAGATAATTGAGAACTGACTAAATGTACTCTCAATTTGTTTTTCATTTTCTTGCATTGTGTACATAGATATTTTGAAATAATTTCCCTCCTTTAGTTAGTTTTCACTGGGAGTTGTATAAATTAATATCATGCTACATTTATTTTCAGAGAATTCTTATGATTTGGATTAAATAATGCAACATCTATACCCTCACTCTTGAGAATCCTGAAATATTAATGAATGTATTGGCTGAAACTCAGGGATCATCTACTGCACTGCAGATTTGTCCTTTAGCCAGAGACCCATGACTAAGATTCCTATCATGAAAATGCCCGTTCTGCTTCCAAGTCAGCTAGACCAGGAAGATGAAAGCTTTAGTATGGTGGTTGGGTCAAAGAAAGACTGAAAAGCAGGTTTAGCTCCATGCATAAGAAATAGCTGGCTATCTGAACTCTCATCTACTCATTTATTTGTTCAGTTTATGGTAATAATGACTTGCAACTGTGTTATACTCAGTTCTTAGTGCAACGCTGGTAGAGACAAATAAGACAATTTTTTCTTCAGAAAGTTCATAGTATTGTGAGCAAAATAATATGTAAGACAGTAATAGAAATAATGCTATTGTATAGTTGATAGTATTCTAGAGGTACATACAAAGTAGTATGAGGGAACAGGGTGTTGGGAACAGGGAGATCTAAACCAAGGGAAGCAGATTATTAGGCAGAATTTTGAAGGGTATGTTATTTTCCAGTGTGTGTGTGTGTGTGTGTGTGTGTGTGTGTGTGTGTGTGTGTGCATGTGTGCATGCATATTGGTCGGAGGGGAATGGAATGAAGGGTCTGAGTGTTAGATGAAATTCCATGCGCAAAGGAACAAAATCAGGCATGAATCATGTGGCATATGGAAAGCTCTGTAGAGTTATAGCATAGTGCACAAGTAGATAAAGAGGGGCAGAGATGAAGCTAAGAATGTGGGCTAAGCCAGGTGTACTCGTGACTATAATCTCAACATTAATGAGGCTGAGGCAGTATGATCACATGGATAAGCCCTGTGTGGGCAGTTTAGCCAGTTCCCAGGTGACCTGGGCTATATAATGATATCCTGCCACATAAAAGCAAACAAAAAGTTAAAATAATACAATGAAAGAATGAGGGATACAATTTAGTTCTATTCTGAAGGGTCTTCTGAACCACATTACGAAGTAAGGACTTGATGCTAAGACTAAAGGGATGCTATAAAAACTTTAAGGCAAGGGAATAATGTGACAGGAAGACTTTTGTTTGGCAGCAGTGGAGGATCAAAATCAGAGAAATCAACTAGCAAGATGACGCAAAAGATGATGGGAGCATGAATTTGAGTGAGTGTAGTTGGATGGAGTGTAGAAGAGGGTCATGGTGATGGGATACCAATAATGAAGACACAAGAATTAAGGATGAGGTTTTTGTTTGTTTCAGGCAGTAGTGTAGTGCCATTCCTTCATTCCAGGAACATAGGGAAAGCTGAAAATTTTCTTGGGACAATGAATAAAATCCAAGTGCAAGATGTTGAGTTTTTCACTGCAGATAGGGTATTAGCATAAAGGGTTTAGGGGGGAAAATAGACGTATAGATATAGAACTGGGAAGAGGGATTAGGACTTCTGGAAAGCCCAGGTGAAACTGTGATTGCTTTGCCTTATGATGAATGTTGTACCTTTAGAGAAATTGAATATATTTGAGAAACAAAACTGCTTTGTGCTTTACCCTAGAAA
Source organism: Octodon degus (assembly GCF_000260255.1). Taxonomy (NCBI): domain Eukaryota; kingdom Metazoa; phylum Chordata; class Mammalia; order Rodentia; family Octodontidae; genus Octodon; species Octodon degus. The sequence goes on along the minus strand of NW_004524800.1, from coordinate 3,626,379 downwards.
CTCATGTAATTCTTGGTAAGAAGATGCTTCTTTCATTCTTAGGAATCCTGGAGATAGCGTATAACTATCTAGGGCCATGTTTTAACAACTTGAATGGTTCTGGAGGTTTTAAGTGGAAGAGAGGCCATTGTTGAAAATCCCAGAAAGCCTTAGAAGAAATCTTCGTAGTAGTAGTTGTGGGAGTTACTGGTGTGGAAATCTATCCAGAAGGATTTAAGATCAATAGGGCATCCTACTCTATGTACCAGACATTGTTTCTTTGGTTTTCCTCCCTCAAGAATCCTAGAAACATTAAGAGGTGAATACTAGAGATAAATGAGCAGGAACATGAATATTCAAAGGGTCCTAGGCTATGTGTTATAGGCAATATAGGTGGTTATTTGTGTGTCTCCAAAACTCTTCCTAAGAATAGTCTTGAAAATGAGCTACAATTTTGTTGTAAATATAAGTGCTATAAAAACCCACAGAACTTTAGAACCCCAAAGAATCACTGAAAATTATATTTATTTATGTATCTGTGATGTTCCTATAAATTATACATTTATTAAGGGGAAGCAGTGTTTCATTCGTTTCTATAAATCCAGTAACACCCCCGACAAATGATTTTATGTCCAAGAATTGTTGATTGCAGAGTGATGGAGTTCACTCATTCATTTTCCCAGGAAGGCTATGTAACTTGAAAAGTTCACACAATTGCTTAGTGAGCCTGGAACTGAAGCTCTAGTTCTATGATCCTTTTCTTCAACCCTCTTGACTGGCCCATTTATCTCTCACAACTGGGTGTTTGTGATACCTACCAACAAAGATTCTGCCTTCACTAAACTCTTGCCAACCTCCTCTGACCCCTCTTCTTGACTAGGCCTTAACCTTGGCTTACAAAGATTTGAACAAACATTAACATAGCTTCCAATACCCCAAGGCTGTTTCCCTAGCATGACTGCATCATATTCTAAAGTACTTTCCTAAAAAAACTCAAGGCTACCAAAAGAATTTACTGTCTGTTCTAGACAACATCTGCATATAGGGCCTTGTCTCTTAGACTCACTTTGTGGGGATACAGGAGCCTGACTTTGATGAACACCAGTTACCATCACTATATCACTGTAATATGATGTTTTTGGCAATTGAAAAATGGATGGATGGGGAAGAGAGGGAAGAGAAAGGGGATGAAAAGAAGGCATCAAGATATGTTATGCACATGAACCATCTCCCCACAAGGAATGTAAATATTATACACTATTCCTGTACTAATAAAAAAGAATACTAGGTAAGAAACCCAGCCAAGTTTCCCATGCACCAACCCCTTCTTTCTGCTTTTGTAATTTTTTACTTCCATGATCCACCTGAAGCCCAATTCATTCCCCCTTATTTGATATTTTCCCTCTAAAATACCCAGTTACTTCTGTGCAAATTAAAAATGAGTTCATTTTATGCTGAACTTTTTTTTATTGCAATGATATTTACCTTTGACAGTAGAGACTGATTATATGAGACTAGACAGAATGTTCTGGAGAACTTTACTTCTGAGCAGTTTTTCCTAGCTCCTTAGATGCACAGTGGACTCCAGACTACCTTTAAATATTCAGCAGATAGAATGCCAGTCTTCTGTATCACTATTTCCTATGGAAAGGTAAATGAGGCCTAAAAAATCTCCTGTGCAATTTGCTAACCTCCATATAAAGAAATCTTCTAACACTTCCATTGCCCTTAATAACTCACTATTTCTCTGTCTTCCATGAATTCTTCTAAACCTTTATTTGGAAGAAGGGAATATCTATTTATACTTTCAGTCTAATCCACCACTTGGCGTAATGAGTTCCATATGTTTCTGCCATTTTCTACCTGCTGTGAAAAGTAGAGCTTCCCTTATTTGTCCTAAACTCACCTCTGCAAGCTGAATGTCAGTAACACACACACACACACACACACACACACACACACACACACACTTGATTTATTAGGGAAAAATGACCCCAGTATTAATTGTTACCTTTGTTTACAAGCATATTAAAAATTCAAATGAAAGGGAGCTGGAGTAATGCAATTGAAAGTGAATATAGTGGCAGCTAATTACCCCAAGGAGAAGCATGTAAATCCTGCACAAAATAAAGCCCCTTGATGCAGGAACCTGTAGAAATGAATGGGAGCCTGCAATGGAATCAGTGTCTAGCCAAGCACTGCTCACCTGCAGTGAGGTTGAAGTACCCTCTATAAGTTCAGTGTGGCCCAGGAACATATCCTGTCAGCCTTCTTGCCTGACATGATCTTAATTAGCCTCTGTTCTACTGCTGAGAAAGCCCGCTGAGGCAGTTAGTGCCCGAGAATTAATCAGATCAGTTTGTGGAGTCCACAAAGCAGGACAGCATACAATACTGGCAACTCATTGATTGGAAAGGATCCAGGAAGTCAGAGTGAAGTAGTCTCTCTCTGTGTGAGCCCTCCCCGCACCCCCTGAGTGAAGGTGCTCTGCAGAGCCCTGCTTGGGAGCTGGGAGGACAGAGTGAGCTGTGCTCCACTTCACCTTGTAGTCTCCCTCCTCTCCAGTACACGATGTTTTCCTAGCTTCCACCCATTTTTCAGTTAAGACAGTTTGTGTAGCGGTGCCGATGCTGAACAATGCCTCTATGTGTGAGAGGTACAGAGCTCTGGTGATTTTGTTGCACATTGCATTTTGCTACACGATTAGTTAGGAAAATGGAATTTTGCCAGTATTTCCCTCCCTTCCTTTGTTTACTGCCTATTTCCAATAGCCCTGTAATTGCTTTCTATTTTGTAAAAGGAGCATTGTTCCTTTTGTTTTTGGTATTTCTTTTAGTTGTGTTTCTTAGTCTGAGTTCTAACATTGGAGAGCATTGATGAAAATGCCATACTAATTTTGGTTCTAGAAACCAACTTGGCCTTAGCCATCCAAGCAAGGTCAATTCTAGGGGAGGCACTTCTGAAATGGGCTCAGAAACATTTATAACTTCTTCCATGAAGTCTTCCCTAATTAGTCCATCTTGCCACTCATGAAGTCCTTCTTTGGTCTCCCACAGCACATGAAATCTGGGTCATGTAGTCTATCTTTTTTTTTTTTTTTTTTTTT
>NW_004524800.1:3611580-3623194 GCF_000260255.1 Octodon degus | reverse complement strand
TTTTTGGTGGAACCGGGGATTGAACTCAGGACCTTCCACATGCCAGGCAAGCGCTTATTCTATTGAGCTATGGCCCCTGACAGGAAAGTCTTTTTTTTTTTTTGGCAGAACTGGGGATTGAACTCAGGCCCTTGCACTTGCCAGGGAAGCGCTTATTCTACTGAGCCATCTCCCTGGCCCCCTGGGCCACGCAGTCTAATTCTTCCCTTTGCTGTTTTCTGTACTAAACTTTGCTTCATGTGCTTTAATACTGACCAGTCTCTCTGGCCATGATGCTAGTTCTTTACACTCAAAGACTACCTCTTATTGAACACAGCTCTTAATATTGGTGTAAGCACAATAAGAGACACTGAGGAATTGCTAGATTGGTTACTGACAGCCCCTTGAGAAGTTCTTGCAACCATTTTCTTGACTTACTACCACCTTGGCACGAAGGGCATTTGAGGCTGGATAATTCTTTGTTGGGAGGGAGGACACTATTCTGCGTATTGTTGAATGTGTATCAGCATTACTGGCCTCCACTCAGCACTATCCCTAGACCTTGCCAAATGTCACCTGAGGGAGATAAAATTATCCTCTATCTCCAATGAGCAGTACCCTCTTATGATTTGTGATAAAATAAGAGGGAAATTTCATTGAGCATATCACTATGTTCAGCTTGGTGTTAAAGTCTTTACCTGCATTCCCTTTTTCTACTTCCATACCAGTGCTACCTTAGCTTTAATTATTGTCTAAAGAACTCTAAGGGACAAGCCTCAAAGTCATAGCTTTACATCACAGTCTGTCTTTTCCCCAAGAAACATTTAAGAAAAACCTTTCAAGTTCTTTTAAAAGGACTTCTCAGGCCCAAACTCAGATTTATTATAGTATATTTCTGCTAACTCTTAATGTTGTAAGGACAGTCATTCATTGAAAACTAGATCTTTAGCTCACCGAGGGTTAATTCCACAAGAAACTCCACGAAAAGCAATGGAAGGTCAGAGCAAAAGCAACCCTGCCAGCTGTCACCTCTTTTTCAGAGATGTGAACACTGTGCCAAACAGTTAATGCATTGTAGAGGGGCTAGAGATTTTTTTGCACATATAACATTTTAGCTCAGGAAGCAGAATTTCTAGCTATCCTACTGAAGTAACATTCCTACTCTAAATCCTGACCAGCTGACTTGCAAACAATGTGATCAGTCATGAGAGACACAAGGTGGAAGCAGGTGGAGAAACCAGCTCAGATTTGTTCTTCTGTATGGGAGGGGGACCACTCAAAGCACATCTTCTGACAGGAACACCATCTCTGCATATGAAGGACAATCCAGGAGAGAAAATTTGACATTTTCGCTTCATGTGTCTTTGGAGAGAAATGTAGCTCTGGCTGGGAAATCAATTCAACCTCAAATTCACTGCCACCAAGGAGTTAACTATATATTAAAATTAGTCATGTCATTCGATGGAGAAATATTCTACTTTTGGAAAATACCTTTATACGAAAACTGCCTTTCTGAGTCTGAGCTGGAAATATTACAGTAAACAGGATCTAATCACAGTGAAGCCTTTTTTCAGCTTTGCATGACAGCTGTAAAATACGACAGTATTTATTAATAGTCACTGCAGTCTAATCTGCAGTATTGGAGAGCTACAGCAAAATATGTTAAGCTACTGGGAGAGCAATTTGCACAGTAACTAATACTTAGCGTTTGGAAGGATAGTTTAATGTCTTGTGGGTTTCCCCCCTACTGATGGTCTAACCCTAGGAACATGCTACTAAGCTAATAACCTTTCTGAAGAGGAAGTGTTTAAATGATAATTTATTTTAAGAGCTGACAACAAATTGCTTGGCACTTTCTCTTTTTATGCCCCAAAGCAGTCAAGGATGTGCAAATCGAAGTATTAAAAAATATGACAGCTCCAGTATTTTCATTTTCAATGAAACTCTCATTACAGACATATGTATGGTATTTTATTCACAATCCAGTCCAAATAGTCATTCACTATTATTATTGTGCAGGCTCTCAAGATGCTTTCATAGTTGAAGACTCATCACAATAGATTAGGAAGGATGCAGAAACTGCCAAATATCTCAGGTACTGTCAACCCTGATTATTGCTGCTTAAACAGGGGAATTTAGTATCTGTCTTTCACAGGATAATGCACTCTCTGGGCCTTCCTAATATATTCAGATGTAAAAAGTAGCTTGAATTTTAATAAAAAACTCTCTTGACTCCACATTTCCCAGAAGGCAAATGGACATGACTAGAATTGGAGCCATCTGTTACCTTTGTACATTCTTTAACCACGTCTTAAAAATGTAGGAGAAAAAAAAATGTTGGATAGTGTTATTTTTAATGTATATAAATGCTACTCATAATACTTGGTAGGAACTGTAAAGAAGTTCATGATGGGGACCCATCATTGCTCTTCTTGTTTTCTTCTCCAGTGAGAAGCAGCCCTTTAGCAAGTAGGGCTTGCAAATTCATATCCTTCTGTGCTCTGGCAACTGTGTCAGCCCCAGAGAAGGATAGATGAGTTTCCTTCCAACCAGAGGCAGGTCCTTACTACAGCTCTCCACCAGGGTCGAGCATAAGCAAACCTATCTTCTACCTGCATTTGGAACTCTGTTCTTTCTCTGCTTTCACTTTTGCAACTCTTCTGCTTCATAACTAGATTTTTTTTTTACTTTCTTCTTCTCTGAATACCCTGATACCACAAGAAACCATATTAATTTGTGGACTTCATACTTAAAGAAAGAAAGAATTTGACAACTAGATTGTATCTCCAGGGACAAAAACAGGGTAGAGAGAGCATAAGTACTAGTACCTTTGAGGAATTGCTAAAGAGAAAACTAAGGGAAGAGGAAAGAAGTGTTTCCAAATGTTGAGAGGGCACGAGGCACTAAGTGTACTTGTGAAAAACATGTGCCTATGGACTGTGGCAGATCTTGCTTAGGATTTGTTTTCATTATGGTGGAGCTATGTAACCCAAGGAACCATCACCTATTGTATCCTTTGATAGTTTTATGCCTGGGTTTCTTCAATTGTAAAGAGGAGAAGAAGCTCTGAGTTACTGAAAAAGCTGTGTTACTGTGTTACTGAAAAAGCTCGAGACTTAGTCATTAATAAATGCTTAAGAAATCACAACTCTTCTTATCAAAATAAGGCAGTAAGATGACAATAGGTTTGCTTATTTGTTACAATAATTGCTACTGGGGGTCTGTACAAGTGCGTGTGTTTGTGAGGAGAAAGAAAAAGAACAGAGTAATAAAGAAAAGGAGGAAGAGGACAGAGAGTAGGCAAGGGTGAAGGAAGAGTACTGTACAGCAGGAAGAGGGAGTGAGAAGAAAGGCTTAGTGCTTCAGTTTGAAAAGCAAAACGGAGTGGAAAAGGTGCTACTAGGTTACAGAAGTAGTTGTGAGTGACGACATGCAGAAAGGTGTGCAGAACTGAAGCTTTGCTTGCCTCTCAGTGGAATTCAAAACCAGCCAGCCCAAGAACATTTACAGTGCTTTGAAAAAGGACTCTTCTCCTTGTCATGTGGAGTCCTTTTACCACTGAACCCCTTCAGGACCTTCCAAAATGTTCTCACCTTCCTAGCTATTTGACATTTACTCTTTTCCCAAGGAACCTGCTATGAGGAATGCAAATGTTATTGGTGGGTGTGGGATCAGCTGGTTTTAATTTTTTCTTTTTTTGTGGACCCTGAGATAAAACAGGATTATTAACTCCTCAGAGGCAGGAACTAATTCAGCTGCTTTTAAATCTCCACCAGGGGGCTAGGATAAGCTAGTACTACAGAGAGCTCAATAATTGCTTGTTGACTGATGAGATCATTGTTACAACTGCCCAAGTTCATACCACAACCTTGAAAGAAAATAGAAATGTCCACTAAAAGGCTGTTGACTTCCGGAGAGTTACTTGGGAACTGAGTATGAAGTTTCAGGTTGAGAATGGGAGACAGCAGGAGTTTATTGAACACTGCTAAGAAGGGAGGAACTAGTTGCCTCAAAGGGCACCCAGACCTATTATCTCATTATCTAAGCTGAGACTGAATGCTTGGCTGGTGTCTTTCATCTCTGTGGGCTGTACCCATTGAAGCCAAGGAGAGATGTCAGCTGTGCGGGTGAGTCTGGCTGCAGTTCTCAAGCATGTGACCATCGTGAAGGCAATGTTAAGAACAGAACACTTTTACCCAAATGATAAGCATAATAACTGGAAGAGGTGGCCATCTCCCTGTGATGGTTTGAGGATTTTCTGTGGGAAAGGACATGGGCAAAGAATCTCTCAAACTAGACTTGTAGCACTTAGTATCTCAGTATTAAAGTTGGTTTCATAGGAGTAGAGAATAGAACAGTGAATACCAGAGAATGGGGAAGAAGTCTGGGGAAAAGTTGGTATACAGGCACACAATTATAATTAGATAGGAGGAATAAATGCTGCTGTGTTGTTATACAGTAGGGTCATTATAGATTACAATAGTGTATTGTATGTTTCAAAATAAGTAGAAGAGAGGTTTTCACATGCTCTCACAGCAAAGAAATGATAAATGTACAAAGTGATGAATAAGCTAATTACCCTGATTTGATCATTACACAATATATGCATGTATCAAAACTTCATATTACATCTTACAAATACATACAATTATTGTATGTTAATTAAAAATGATAACAATTAAAAGAAAGCTATATTTTTGAATTAAGATTCTATTTCCACAGAAGTCCCTTGCTTGAATAGAAATTTCTCTTTCCCTAGTTGACAAGTCATTAGTTGCTGTAGTAAATTGGCATGAATAAATTGGTGAGCTGAGCTTGTCATTAGTGGAGAAAGCCTATTAATCAGTGGGAACAAAATGTAGGGCAGGAAAATGTATGTGGAAGTACAGAGACAGACCAAAAGATATTGAGCTTTTGCTCCTGCCACAGTGGGCAGTGTTGATATGTGACATAGTAGCAAGTATTAGGTAAATAAAGAATAGGGGAGTCAATAAAGAGGATAGGGTATAGAACTGGGAGACAGCACACTTAAATTAGCCTCACAATTTTTCCAAGCATGGCTTTTTATGCATATAGCACCAAGGGCATAATTTTCCACTGTGTACTAATGAACTAATGTGATATATTAATAACTAAGTGAAATGAGGACCTGCAAACCCCAAGTGAGGCCTTCGTTTGCCAACACAAATTGAAGCACAAAAATGCTTGTAAATCCATTCACTGTTTTGTAATTTCAGAAAGCAAAATTATCCAGTTTGTGCTGCACATCTTTCAAGTGTGCTCAAATCTTTAGCCCATTTCTCAGGTCCTCATTCACCTCTTTTCTGCTACAGTAGAGCCACACCATTTATATATTTAGTTTATTCAAATGTAATGATAGGTTCTTCAACCTACCCCTCATCTCACTTATGTAATTTAAAATATTCTAAAGTTCTATTTTTTCACAACAAAATGGTCCTTTATTTATACTTTTGCAAAGTTAGTAACATGTGACACAAGGTTGTCTAGCAACTAATAGTTGACTTTAACCAGATAGGATGTTTATTTCAGGACTGAGGCAGCTTGTTTGCTTTAGGCACTGAGGTCTACAATCTTTGGACTGGCATAAAGTTATGTTTTGATGTTACCCAGTCTTTTAAGCCAAAGTCTTCATAGTCATCCTTGAATTCTTTTTCTACTTCATATACTCAATCTGTCCTCCATTTCTGTTATTTTTATTTCCAAGGGTATTTCAATTCCATACACCTTTCTCCTCCTTCAACCTAGTTTAAGCTGCCATCATTCTCACTTGGATGACAGTAACAGCCTCAATTGGTTTTTCTTTTTTCACCACACTTCATTTTCTACAGAAACTTCTATGAAACCATGTGACTCTCATGCTCAGATTCTTTCAATGACTGCCCACATTAGGTAAAATTAAATCTATACTTCTTACCATGGCTCCTGTTCATACTCCATTACTATAGCTCCTGTCTCATGTGGTATTCATTTTTTCAGGCCTTTTCTGCCTATTCATTACTCATTAGTCACACTGATCTTTTTTTGGTTCTTTAAATTGGCTACAGTAACTTTGTGTGTGTTAGTTTCACTGTTTGAAACTTTACTCTTCGTACAACTGCTTCCTTACCATCTCTTGGTTCTCAGCTTAAATGCCCCTTGTTAATGAGTCTGTAACTAAGCATATTTAAAATTGGGACCTTTCCATCATTATCTTTCTCTTTGTATACCATACCAGCTTATCCAAATGTGAAATCATTTTTTTGTTACTTTACTTGATCTTTGTATACTTCTCTGAATAGGAAGCATATGTCTTGTTTGTTATTGTAACCTTATGATCTATTGAATGAATCCTTTTGCATTGGAGTGGACAAGGAAGGAAGTGTAGAGGCAGATTAAGATAGAGATATTAAGGTTTTATTCTTGCCAAGGAGGGCACTATGGATGTGTGATGTAGTAAGTGTTAAATAAATAAAGAACGAGGTAAACAGACTTTGATGTGAGTTTTAAAAACACATGGAATGATGAGTATGGTTTTCATAATCAAACAAAGGAGATAAATTTTGGTAGTAGTTGTAGAAGTGAAATTGCTATAGTAAACATGGTCCTAGGACATCTGGGCAACAGTTCAAAATGGGAGCTACATGCAATGTAAGAATCTGAAGAGATCATATACAGAGAATGAGCTTTTTAGTTGGTTGATGAATACTGAATCATGAAGAAAAGACTGTTTAATTCCAGTGGCAGTAATGGAAACTCACATTTAAGTTTTTGGAACACGTTCCATGTATAGTGTTTTTAGAGGGCTTTCCCAGAGATAAATTAATGCAATAGCTTATGAAAAGTAATTCTCAATAGTAGAGATTAATCCTAGCAGCTACATGGATACACAAGAAAGAAATGCAAATTTAGGTGAATCAAAAGGTTTCTTTTGTCTCAAAGAAAATAGGAGTGTCTAAATGATTTAGTGGTACAATTTGATAGATTTTTCTTTTTTTGGAGAGACTGGGGATTGAACTCAGGCCCTTGCGCTTGCCAGGCAAGCGCTTATCCTACTGAGCCATCTCCCCAGCCCCTAGTGATACAATTTCAGAAAAAGATGCAGGGATAAGAAATAGGCATAATGACATTAGCTTCCTTTTCTCTGATAGAGAGCTAACAGAGATGGGTCACAAGAGATGGAAATATACTGAGTCTTTTTTATTTGGGGGTTACAGTATGTTATGGCTTGTGTCTAGATGTCCCTCCAAAGCCTCATGTAGTAATAGGTGGGTTTATTTTAAAGGTAGCTATATCTAGACTGTGATCCTGATTCATAGTGCAGTGTTTGGATTAATGGTGCTGGGATTAAGGGTGTACAGTTACTAAATCAGCCCACTAATTGTTTGGTACCACCCATTCCAGTGACCTACACTGAGTATAAAGGGACAGAAAAGAACTGCTCTAATTCCTTGTTGCTTTGATACTTTCTGCTCTTCATGAATGTTTCTCCTCTGTGAGACATATCCACCCCACCTCTCTGCCTTGGAGCCAGCCAATTTTGGACTGAAACCTCTACAAACTGTGAGCTAAATAAACCTTTTCCCCTTTAACTATGGGTGTCCAACATTTTCTAACAGCAAAGAGAAAAGTAACTAAGAGAGTATCAGTAGAACTGATACTTAGGTTTTTCTATTTTGATACTTAGCTTTTAATAATTTCTAAGTAAGAAGCTCCTGATTTTCAAACTTTAGTTCTGAAGTCTAGATTGCTAATGCACTGGATTTCATGATACATAGTATATGAAATTAAAGCTATTTCATTCTTAGTGTTTTCACAGAATGAAATGCATTAAAATTTAGAAAATTAAGTATTAGAACATACAGCCTATTTTGTTATCCTAGTCAAACAAGTCTTTACTTGAACATGCAGAGCTTCTTCATGACTCTGCCCTTTATTCCTGTCCTTTTCCTCTTCTCCAGTCCTACCTCCCTCCTCTCTCTTGCAATCTGAAACTTACCTATCCTTTAGGGCTATCTCCTTTGCCAAGTTTTCTCTGAAAATTCTATTTTCCTGGCGATCTATCTCTTCATAATTCTTAAAGCAATCAGAATCTACAGTGCAGCATTCAATTTGATATTTTTCTGTGTTGTTCAAGAATAGTTTTATGAATTCCATTTATAATTGACTTCTTTTGTAACCATATTATATGCATATATATCTATCAGAAGATTGGCTTATAGAATCATTTGGCTGATTAACTCCTAATATGTAAGTTAGGGTTATCAGCAGCATACAAAGTGTCCTGTGTCTGACCTAATATCCAAAAAAATCATAGAATCAGATAACATTAAGAAGAGACACAGTATAGATGAGGAGACAGAGCATGAGAGATCCAGGAGGTGGTCAAGGTCAGAGAGCTAGTTAATGGTAGAGCTTGGACTATAATGCTGATCTTGTGGCCCTGGTTCATGAAAATTGATTATATTTTGGAGGTAAGTGCCATAAGCAAATATCAGCTTAAATATTTCCTGATTGGTTCTGAAGACATAGCAAAATGACAGTAAAATAAAGAGTACTCTCAGTTGCCAGAAGCAAAATGGGACTTTTAAGTTAAATTATTTAGAAGCATGTCTCTCTCCAAGAATTCCCCAGGAAGACAGACATTTCATTTGTTTCTTCTTGCCCTGATTCTGAAAATCTTAAGTCAGGCAGAGTCATTCTCAGTCTATCAGCGGAGTTAAAGGAAAATGACTAATAAAAATATCATTTCCACCCCTTGATTTTACTGAGGAACCCCCCTCAAAATTAACGGGGTTTTGGAGGCTAAGGTACAACATGATACAAGTATTATAGGTAGTTAATTAGTACACTCTTCTGTTTGAAATCAGTCTTAATTTCTGAGGCCATTTTAATAGACTCTGCCCTCAGTATATTATCTCTCTGCTAAAAAAAAAATCCATGCCCAAAAGCCAGTTGTGAAATTCTCCCTGCACTTGTGATTTCTGCCAAGGAACTGAGGGGTCCCTGTAAACAGGACCAAAAGCAATCTGGTAGAACACACCCTAGAGGTAGGAGACATCAGCCACTAGTTCCATATCTGTGGTTTAACTGCTGTGTGAAAAAGTACACTTCCTCTTTGGGCTTCACTTATCTCATCTATGAGGGGAGGATAATTAGGATCTCTGACAGAATTAATTTTCTGTAATCTTCCAGCTTAGGCATCTCCCTGCTTCACACTGAGCTTTTCATACTTTATGCATTATAGACCATATAAAGGATTGCTTTGGAAACATGTGTTCATTTTCACAATGTCTCATCCAGGAGTGTATCCCAAATAGCTTCTCATACATAGCTTGTAAAATTAAAAAAAAAAGAGAGAAAAAGCTCATAAAATTAGATTCCAAAATTACCATTGCTTTAATTTTTTAATCTTAATCCTTAATTTGTATTTAATGTTAAATACAATTTAAGAACAGTATTAGATTTTATTTGTTGGCAGAAAAAAGCACATGAGTTGAGGAGGATTGAATATCATTATTATATGATACATATTCTTACCTCTTTCTGTGTCGTAGAGGTACACAAACTTCTCCCACTTGTAGTGACCAAGAAGACTCAGAATAGCACCCTTCAAGGCTGGGCGCATCTGGATGACAAACTGCACATCTGCATCAGTGGGGAAGCTGGGCGTGACAAAGGATGTGTGCAGGGCCCCACAGAAGGAGGTTAGGGTGTTCATTGACATCTGGTCATAGAATCCAAAAATTGCATAAACCCCTCTTGAGAACTGGGAGCAGACTGCAACGAGAAAAAGAGAAAGCAATTTCAATAGGCCCATTGTCCCTTGTTGCAGTTCGTAGGGTTGGAAATTCAGTGTACAGTTAGGCTCTGAATTGCATGCCTCATAGGAAAACGAAGACCTCAGAAAATATCTAGGAGCACTGGAAAGCCTAGTTGCTCAGCAGGACATAAATAAGAATGAGAAGGATGTATTTGAAATAGTTTCACATTGTCTATGTGTACCTTGAGAAAGAAACTAAAAAATGTGGGAAGGAATGAGATTGAAGTTGATTTCCCTTTCAATAACCTTACAAGCTCACCTCTGAGGCACTAGGTGTTCTTGTATTCCCAGCAGAGTGTCATAGAAGCCTCTTAGTGTAGCAAAGTTCCCAACAAAATACAACTGTATTGCCACTCCTCTCAATGCCTTTTTGCTTAAGTGACAATGATGATGGAAAATGTAGTTAGACTAATGTTAATGTGTCCACTGCAAAATGTGTCCACTGTGTTGCTCTTCCTAGGTTACATAATGCTTCCATCACAATTATGTTATCAGTCTTTGTATAGACTACTAATATAGAGGATTTAGGATTTTGGGAAGGCTGTGGGAGTGACTGGTCTTTTGGTGCCTATTGAGGTAGGTGGCTGCCTGTTCTTCTTAATGTGTAATTGATAACATTCTATCTTGATCCTTTTTGGGTTAATCTTATAGATTTATGGGTCCACATAGGGAAAGTTTAGGTTCCCCTCATAGTTCCTGTCAGTTTTCCTTCATTTCAAAGTGGGCCATGCTACCATTTCTGCCATCTTCTGGCCCAGATGTGCTTAAAAATGTGAACCAATTTCAATATTAGCTTCAGTAGAACATAATTAGCAAAGCAAATCAGCTACAACAACACCATTTGGTGCATTCCCAAACCAAGTGGAAATGATCTTTAAATTATCTGCACCACTGCTCCCTTCCATTCATGCGAAGCAAACATAACAGGCATAATGGGGTATGATTTAAGGGGTTTTGTATGGTCTCCTTTATCTGTTAAGACACCCTAAATGCCACTGTTAAGCTTACTTTTTTAGCTGTAGAATGCTGACAAAAAATTTATGGCTTGGGAGGAAGATTAAATAGAATTCTTTTTTAGCCCTTATAATGGTAAAATGAATTAACGTGTCCAATTAGATTTCAGGATTGGTGGGAAATCAGAAGGATAAGTTTCGATGGGAACAAGTGGGAGGGAAAGAAAATTATAGGATTTGGAGTCCTCTCTGAAGGTGAAACAATAAAGGTATTAGACATCAGAAATAAGGTGGCCATTGAAAGCAAGATGAAGGCGAGTAGAAAACCAATTTTTATTGATTGTTAACCCTGTTGTAAAAAATGGGGAATTCTGTCTATCGTATCTTGCTTTCCATGTGTCTATTTAATTAAATGTTCACTAGGGCTGTTTTCTTTCATTGGCCAAACTCATTAGTCATTGCCTTGAGGGTAACATTTCAAAGATTGTCAGTCACTTGATTATATCCAAGTAGGATATATAACCTTGAACTTCAAGAATTCTTAGTGATCACAGAACACATGCATGTAAAAGGTTCTCATTTTAGAAAGAAAAACTAGAGAATGAATCAAAAGGTGCACTCAGAAACAGAAAAGATTCCTCAATCATCACCAAAGGAGATAGTAAAAGAAAAGTTCCCTTCTCAAATTAATTCCATAAATGGAGAATTTCACACCATTAGGTCAAATCTTAGTCAATGTTCTGTATAAAATTGACAATAATGATGATGAAAACTATAATAATGACAGGTGACAATAACAGCCATTGACACTAATAGTAAATAATAATAGCCAATAATTTTGATAATTGTATTTATCTAGGCA
>NW_004524800.1:3604561-3611466 GCF_000260255.1 Octodon degus | reverse complement strand
GCTCAGCCCACCAGGGGGCGGGCTGGCTGGCATGTGGTGCTGGGGGATTGAACCGCGGTCCCTGATGCTTTTGCTAAGCTTATTCTAAGTAGGTGCTTTAGACCACTGAGCCATCTCTCCAGCCCTCCCACAAATTTTATGAAATGTTGCCTCCACAACTAATAGGTTACAATACTGAGGTCAAAATATGTTGTCAATATTAATCAGGATTCAAGATTTGATCTTGAGTCTGTCTGATTACAATTACTTCTTAGAACCCAAATCCAACAATGTCATTAAAGAGTAATTGTTGGCCCACATAATGTAAATTTTCCAGATTTAGCAAATAATAATGGAAGACTACCAATTAAATTTGAATTTCTGATGACAATCTTTCTTGTTTAAGAATGTCCACAAATATGTATCCATACTAAAATTATTTGTTGTTTCTCAAAAAATCAAATTCAATGGAGCAAATGTTTTATTTGGTAAGCTACAAAAGACTTGTCTTTACTAAATGTTATTTTTAATGCCTAGATGTGATATTGGGTAACAAAACTTGGTGAGACGAGATAGGTTCCTAGTGATGTAACCTAGAAGGTTCTACCTCCCTCCTACCTTGGTTCCTCTTTCTGTTTCCTACCTGCCATGAGCTATTTGTCCTCTATGATGTTCCCCTCCACACCACCCTTGGAGTCAGGCAACTGTGGATGGAGACCACTACAAACCGTGAACCAAAATAATCCTCTCCTCCTTAAAGTTGTGGGTTTCAGCTATTATGTTTTAATGATGAGAAAGTAACTAAGACACTAATGGTCATGAGGCTGGAATGCTGAAATATGTAACCATGACCCTTTCAGCCAAATGATTCAAAGGATGGCTGCCAATTCTCAAGTCTGTACCAGCTAGTGAGAGAAAGGAAGGTCTAAACACTTTACACAAAAACAGATTTGTGGGAAAATACTGTGTATTTTCAACAAGAAAAACCTAAGCCTTATGAGATATAGGTGATAATTGAGGGGAAAATGAATTAACAACATGGGGAGCCTATAACTATGATCCACTTCAAATTTCAAAAAGGCCCTAATATACTGGAAGGAAATAGATAATAAAAGTTACTATGGTATGGTTGATGAGATTTTGCTTAATAAAAAAGCAGACTCATATTACTGATTTAACCATTGTTCTTGAGCACCAGAGTTTGGAATAATTAGTAGTTCTTACATGGGATCTTTCATACTTTATTTGCTTTTACTTATTGATTTATATAGGCTGTGATGAACACCTATGATCTTATTACTCAACCCAAGTTGTTTAGATAGTAGTATTTTTTTAACTAGTATTTTTTGACCTATGTGTTTTTCCTCTATTTTGTGTTTCAGCTTTTGTCTTCTCAATCCTCATCTTAAACTTTATATTTATATTATCTCGGACTTTCATGCACCTAACCACAGATTGTTATTTTAGTCTTTAAAAGCTTTATAACAATGGAATTATACTGTACATATGAACTCAGACTTCAGTAAAACTTTATGAATTATCCCCAAGAAGGTGCACCCAGTGACATTTTAAAACCTGTGTAGGAAATGAGCCAAACCTAATGAAGTCAGACCTTACAAAATATGTGGGGAGCAGGTGTGAGGGAACCTACTGAAAATAAAAGAATTACAAGGGAAGCACAGAGCATTCGGTGTGACTCACGCGAGGGTCTTTGCAGATCAGCAGCAATCCTCAGGGAATAGTACGCTGCTATAATCTAAAGTGCAGATATACAGCAGTGGACTTCAGTAAGAAGAATGATAAGAGAAAATGGGTAAACAGTCTACCTATTTTTTTTTTTTATAAAATGGAAGTACAGCTGGCCGGCAAATACTGATTCTTGTGGAGTTATCCTTGCACACAAATACAGGCAACATAAATAGAAGACTCCAGGAAGAGGAGCTTAATGGAAAAATAGGTGCCATAGGAGGACAGGATTAAAATCCTCTGAAAGACTCTGGGACACAGAAGACTTGAGCATAATCTCTCACAGCAGATTACTGGGTCCATTTCTGCATGCATGAAGTAAGGCAAAATGGAACACTGAACTGACACCCAGAACAGTCTCTATGTCTTGAGACCCTTAAAATGTGCTAGAAGGAACTTGATATTTTAATCATTTTTTTAAACAAATTAACTCATGGAGGAATCCTTCCTCCAAATGAAATCTTAAGTGAAAAAGTTCAATATGTAAAAGAGATCAAATGAAGCTCTTCTGGTCTTGTGCCTCCCTCTCATGAACGAACTGTAACACAAAAAAGGAAGTGCCTTGTACAAGGTCATACAATAAATTATGAACAAGTCTCTTAGAAATGCTTTATCAGCATCTCCCTACGATCCCTGTTTCAGAGCTGGATAGAGCAGTATGAATCAGAATGTGCCTGGAATGAAAGTGATCGAGCTGCCAGGCCTAATTCTCAGATAGGGCAGCACAGGTAAAGCCACCAGGGCTCTCTCATGGCTTACTTTACCCCTGCTTTCCCCAGTTTCCAAACGGATCATCAGCTAGCTAAAGATTGGTGTTGTTTGGTATTCATGATTATTTGGAGGGATGCATGTTTCTTTTTCTTAATCTTTACTGAACCACATCTAATGATTTTGTCAGAGATATCTGTTCTTTTGAGAATGCTGATGGAAGAAGTATTTGTCTTGAAAAAAGTCATGAAGTGTAGAAGGAAGGACATTGGATTCTCAGACAGGTAGGCTTTGGTTCCAACCATTAGGTGTGTGACTTTGCACATTTCTTAACCTGTCTGAGTCTTAGTATAGGATTGATATCATGTAGGCAGATTCTGGTATTAGGCTGTATAGGCTACGTCATGTATACATTTCTTGTTAGACAAGTTATTTGCTATCTCTGTGCCTCTATAATATTGGGACAATAATAGTGACTTTATTGGCATTGTTGTGAAAGTTGAAATCAGTTCATTTATGGTGAACATCTATAACAGTGCAGGGAATACAACAGATAATGCTAGCTTTTTTTATTCAACAACTATTTACTCAGTACCTACTAGTAGGCCCTGATATAGCCATTGGAAGACACAAAAATGAGGAAACATCCTATTGTCTTTGAACTTATATACCAGTGAGGGCTAAATACCCTAAGTGAGATAAATAAGTAAAATATAAATAATGTTCGTTTTATGTGACCAGCTTTTTCCCCCCATAATTTTATTGAGAGACAAATAGCAATGAGACAGTTTCAAATCAAATTGGTAGGACAGTTTCAATAATTAACACATTGCATACTCTCTTGCTAGTGGTTATTTGCTGTACAAGACGCAGACATGATATTCTATTTACAAACACTATTACAACAAATCCCTCTATTCATTAAGAGAATGTAACTATATACCTATCCTAACCACTTTGAATACACAGATACAAAATGGACATTCATCTGTATCCTCTTTTTTGTTTAGTTCCATCATTTGAATTTTATAGTTGTGTGAACTCAGCAAAATATTCTAAAAGAGTCCAGTAGTCCATAATAGTATTGGGTGTGACCAGCTTTTTTCCTTTTTTAATCATCATTTGCCCTCTGTTAGATCTATCATGTTATGCTCATCATAGTAACGACTGCCCTAAATCTTTCAACAAATCCACAGTTCATACAATTTTCTTTGCTTTTGGCTCTTCTATCTTTCCTTCAGTGTTCTTTCCTAGTCTCATTTCTGAGTAATAGTTATGAAAGAAACCTTGCTCATTTGGCTCCATAATGTGCTATTGTCCTGCGGTTCTTTCCCCATACAATGCCTTTGTGCTAGTAAAATGTTGTTCCCACCTGGGACCGCTGAACCTCCTCAGTGTAAAATAGCTTGGTTATATATTTCCAAAGAGAGCTTGTAGTCATCTCTTCACACGAGCAAAATACCAAAGTTCTGTTACTGAGGATGTCATTTCTGACTACATCCTAGATTCTTGGGGACTATAGTGTAGCTCCCCAACTGCGTTTCCTTCAATGGTGAGTGACAAGCAAGGCTGGAGCCAGCTGTCACGCTTTTATTTATAGTCCCCAAGTCTGTAGGGTTGGGACAGGTATTGTTAACATACAGTGTGGCAGCTAATTATGCTGCACATATTCCAAAAGGCCTCCTAGCAAAAATGTCAAACAACTTGATTATCCCAACAATCAGAATAACAATATTTCATATCATTTACAGAACACCTTTCATACTTCTTTGAACGAAGGGGAATAAAGGAAACTGAAGTCTCATGCTGAATTAATGATCACATTTGAAGCAAGCACGAAGTAGAAAAATATAGTTATGAAGAAACTGATAGTGATATATCAAGAGAAGTTTTTCTACATAACACCAGAGTAAAGTAGATCAAACAAACTTAGCCCAGAGAGGGCCCTTAAAAGATCATACAGTCCAGTGATTTCTAAATCTGTGCTTTTGGTCCATGGTGGATTTCCAGTTTAGTAAAATAAATGTGTGTGTGTGGTGTGCTTTTGTGTGTGTGTGTGTGTGTGTGTGTGTGTGTGTGTGTGTTTATAAGGTCAACAATAGTTCATTTTTTCTTCTGGAATGATGATGAAGTTGTTGATAAGTTATAACAATGTCTCAAGCAGAGAAGATTATATTGATATATATATTCATACCTGTCTCAGTTACTTTTTACTTGTTCCTGGGACAAAATGCCAAACACCCCAAATTAAGGAAGAGAAGGTTTATTTAGCTCAAATTTTGTGGAAGTTTCAGGCTATACTCAAGTGGCTCCCAGGCAGAGTGGCACACGGCAGAGAGCAGCAAACAAACATGGCAGCAACAAACAGCAAAGAGTAAAGAGAAGGGCCGCAGCTGTGGCTTTCAGCCAGCCCTTCTCCCCTTCTTATATTATAAACAAGCTACCCCGGGCTGGGGGTATAAAATTCACACAATGTCCATGCCCTCCTCTTGCACAAGTTGAGGATGTTTACAAGCTAAGAATTCTGGCTCTTTGCTGAGTCACTTAATAAAACTTCTAAACTTCTCAAGTTGACACAATGTATCAACTAATACAATACCTATATCTCCTATTGTAGGCAAAATCACGTCCCTTCACAAAAGACATCTATGTCTTGATGTTCCAAATCTGAGTTAGGTTATAACGTAAACAGGAGTTAGGGCTGTAGATAGAAATAAGGTTGCTAATTGGAAGACCCTAAAATAGATTATTTTATATTAGCAGTGTGGCCTAATGTAATCACGAGGCTCTTTTAATGTGGTAGAGACAAAGGAAGACAATATCAAGTTTCAAGATACAAGAAAAACTTCACTGGCTGTTGTATAATTTTGAAGTTAGGAGGCCACGGGCAAAGGAATACCAGAGCCTCTAGGATCTGCAAAAGGAAGCAAACAGGTTCTCCCTGATAGACTCCACATAAGAATTCAATCATGATGACACCTTAATTCTAGAATGATCAGCTCCTTAAGATACTTACTACTTAGAAAGCTGGAAGATAAAACACATATTGTGTTAAGCCACTGAACTTTTGGTAATTTGCTACAATAAATTGAAAACTAACATACTAAGTTATATTAGTAAACTAATATACTAATTCTTGATATATTAATCTAGATCAATTTATACTCTACGCACCTTTTTGACTTAAAATGTTATTGCTTTGAGAAGCTCAAGAGAAAGATTTAATTTAGTCTACCTTTCTATTCAGTAGAGAAGCCACTTCTCAGGTCACATTGTCTCTCCTTGAATCCTCCCAGTATCAAGGGATCTCATTAATTCCCTTGCAGGGCAGCTCTGATGAGTTCAGCTTTACCCACTGGGCTTCCTGGGTGCTGTGTGATGCATCTAATTCAAATTACACATATCTTCAACTTAGTTTTACAGGAAGCTCAAAAACGCAATGGATGTACTCAAGAGATGCATAATAGCTATTAGCTATTCACACTTGTGTCTGTAGTCTCTTGTGCTGTCTTTTTCCTGTCAGGCTCAACATCTGCTAAATAACTCCATTTCCCCCAATGTCCCTGCTAGCTCCAGAAAGTAACATACTAACTTCTCTACCATCCTTCTAATAATGGGATGATGATGATCTTGCAGTCCTCAAGTTCTACAGCCTAGTGTCCACTTCTGTTACTCTACTGAAACAGTTCTCAAATTTGATGATGCCCTCTCACTGCCAAATACAACTGTATTCACAGATGTTACTGGACTTGATTGCTGAGCAGTATTTGACATTGTTGGCCAATTCTTACTGGCAATTCCACTTATTTACAGAGCACTAAATTCTGTGGACTTCACTTTCTTTGATGCTCTCTATCAGTTTGATCTTAGTCTCACCTTTCAATGAAGACATTTGCAGATTTTGTCCCTGGCCATTTTCTTTTTTTTTTTTTTAATTGTTTTTTATTTTAAAGAGAAAAAAATTTAAAAAGATACATAATTTCAAAATGAGATAATAGGAAGTTAACAAAGGTTATTATGTTGCATATTGTTATCTTCAAAATAGTTGCTCAGATTACCAGACATAGTGATGCAAGATTGGTCAAACAATATAAGAATTAACTATTCCTTTCAGTGCACTAATAGAAATTAGTACTACAATTATCTTAGCTATCTTTTGTATGTACACAATTATCTTTTCCCCCCTTTTTTTCTTTTCTTTTTTTGCTTATCCCAGTTTTTCTCTCCTTCTGAACATTTGTTTTTCCTTTCACAGTATCTATTGTAACTTTTGGATCTTATTTATATTTTTAGTTTCTTACAATAGGGAGACAATACACTGTTTACATGTGTGAATCTGATTTATTTCATTTATGAGTTTGGTCTCCAGTTGCATCCATTAATCTATAAAAGCTGGTAAACTAGCTTTCTTTATAGCTGTATAGTACTTCATTCCTGGCCCTTTTCTTACACTAAATTTTTTAAAATGTTAT